>NC_049171.1:22934688-23057188 GCF_009769625.2 Cygnus olor
CTAGGTTTCTGCAGTCCAAGGGTACTCCTGAAGGAAATTCCCTTGTGACATGTGCACTTGTCAGCAAAGAATTCAACTTTAGGCCTCAACCGACTTTAAGCCACTTTCCCCACCTGCTCATGGTCGCTTAATCACTACAGAATGCTGATGGCAATTCATTCTTAAGTCAAATATTGATGGAGACTGCACATCTGAAACTGTCAGTAATTTGAATTGTTTCCTGAGCTTCGTAGGGCCTTCTTAGCCTTTACAAAAATGCAGAAAGAAATTGGGGGACTAAGAAAACCCAAAGAGATTCGGAGCTGGGCTTCAATGGCCTTTAGCATTCCATACCGTCTTTGCTGACTGTACTTCTAACTTTTGCTGGCCACTTGTAAAGTTATCTTGCTTAAGTGAAGGGGACAGCAAAGTATGTACATTATGAGAGAAGGACCAACATGTATGCCCATGGGGGCTGTAACTCATTCAAGCCGATGCATCTTCCAAACTGCTGCAGTCCAGACCCCAGGACCAGAGGAAGGCACAATCTAAGGGCTTGGCTGCCTTTTTTTTTTTTTTTTTTTTTTTTTTTTTTTTTTTTCCTATGGCCATGCTGGGAAGGGAGGCAGAGGGATATGAGAGAGAGGACCAGAAGCTGCTTCAATTCTTCCCTCTGTCTGGTGACTAATATTGACTGGCCACATTACTAGAGGAGCTCTTCTCCACTAAAGACTCCCTGAAAGTGCACATGAGAGCTAGCTGCACGCTTCTGACACCGTCACTTGAAGAGCTTGCAATTTCTTCTGCAGATAAACAGAGCCTTGTGTATCTGCAGCATTTCATTTTTTTTCTATTGCCCCCTCCCACCCATTTATCACATGAACAGTATCAGGCTTTCCACTAGACTACCTATGTCCAAAAAAAAATGCATGAACTCTTGTATTCATACGGAGCAAATCTTACCGCTTGGCTCTTCTCAGTTGAATTTTCCTCTTGTGACACCGCTGCACACAACGCGTGCCTGTTTAAAGGAAGGCAAACTTAAACATTCTCTTATTCACTGGTCTCATTTGACTACGAACATGAAGCTTGATCGACAGTTCACAGTACGCATTGGAGAAAAGCCTCATCCTACCTCGTCCGTCACAATCTCACTCCCAAGAAGTGATGACCGCAGGAAGAGGCGCCGCCTTTTAACCTGCCTGTCTGCATTATGGGCACACAATCAGTCCACAGTGTCCAGGTTACCGTCTCCATCTGTGGGCACACGGAAACCAAGGCAACCAAGCTGGCATCCCGGCTTTGCTTACCCCAAAATACTGACCAGAGACTCCCCAGGGCAGAATCTGTTGGTGGTGCACAGCCTCTCCCAGAAAGATCTTGGTGTCCAATTTAACACACACCCTTCACTCATGCACGCTCACATACCATTTGTGCTAGCTCTCTTGCTGTCCGGTGCACCCAGTCTCTCTAGGAGCTAGTCCTTCTCTAGAGCTTGGAGATGGACTCTTGTTGGGGTAGGGGCCAGGAGGTTGGAATGTTTGGTTCTTTCTAACATCTGCAAGCAGAGTTTCTGATGTTGAGGAGTAACAGGTAGTTTTCTACTGACTGGAAGCAACTTGTGCGAGGGTTTATGGACCTTACGATTGGACTCATTGTTCTACAGTGGTCCCCTTTCCCCCTGGTCTCAACTACATATCCATTTAGTCTGTGTGTTGCTCTGGTGGTGACAGTGTTTAATAGCACCTTTCTGACAGCAGAAGAATCCACCTTTGGGATGAAAAGCAGATCTCAAATGTAAGCTGATTTTCTGAGGAGCATAGTATTGCAGTGCCTAGTGAATTCAAAGTAAGATTAATCTTCCTGGGCAGCAGATTGTTGTTATCCTGACATAATGGTAGCCTGCATATAAGACCTGCAGATTGGTACTTTGGAGATCCAGAGCTCTTCCCCTGATTGTGATTTTTAGTTTTTCTTTTCAAACATGTCTTTGCCAAAGAAAGATGGTAGAAGACTGCTGAGACTCCTAGCAAGAGAGACAGGCAGCAAAATTTCAGACAAGTCTACTAGTTTTAAGTCATTTCACCTTTTATTTAGACTTGTTGTGCATTACTGCACAACACATAGACCGTGAAGCTGGCGTCTTTGTTCTTTATGTTGGATTTTGTGGTTTTGAACCCTTGCACATTCTCCGCCAGAAAAGCAGCTCCTTCCTGCTTTGGATGTCTTTGAGAATGTTTCTGATTTCTGTGAATTTCATTGATAGCCTTAATTCTGGAAGCTGCAAAATTGATTTTGCTTTTGGGCTGTCTCAGTGGCTCCCTCATCTGCGGCTCTGTAGGCTTAGGGAGCGTCTCCTCTGAACAGATTTCACCTCTTTGACACTTTGGATTTTCTCCTTCAACGACATTTGAGACTGTCAGACCAGCAGCTCCTTGGTGATGTGGCCGTCTTACAGAATGTGCATGGTTCTTGATGATCGCATTAATGGCTCTCATTTTGGAAGCAGCAGACAGCATTGTGCTTTTGGGCTGGCGCAGTGCTTCCCTCATCTGTGCCAGTTGAATTGTCTGGTCCAGATAACCCTCACCTTTTTGAATTTTGTCTTCACTTTTCCTCAAGTTGACAGTTTCTGTGCATCTGAGAAACTGGTGACAGAAAACATAGACTTTTAGAGACTGAAAACAAGGAAAGAAGAGGCTGCCTTCATCAGAGAAGGAAAGGAAAAGCACAAGTGTTTGAGTTCTGTTTTTAATTGTGTTTGTCACATAGTAGAAATGCTTGCTGAATTACAGACTCTACTAAATACTATTTGCTCCCCAAGAGAAACCTGTGCACAAACCCTTCAATTTACTGCAGGATTTAGAGCAACATGTACGAATTTTCCATATTTCTGTTGCTGTCTTCAAAACATCACAGAGAAGTATGAATGGGAAACCCCATTCATTACCACATTCAAACAACACTGTATAGGACACCGTCCTAAAACCATTGTTATGCACTGCCAAAGGAGGGTAGCTATCGGCAGAACATCAAGATCTTGCTGTACCAAGAAGTGCTGGAGTAAGAGGCAAAGCAATAAGTATTGGCATCTCGGTATACCTGCCAAATGACATAATTATTAATTGATAAAGTTACCTCTTGAGTTTGAAAGGCTTCCATTGGGCCTTCTTTGGAGGCTGTTCCACTACACTCAGATTCCCTGGTGCTGCTTGATACTGGGAGCTGAGTGGTACTTGAGGTCTCCTGAAGACAAATACAATGAATCGCATAATTAACAGTAACCTGGATTTTTGTTTCTGCCTGTGAAGGGATATCACAAAACAATTCTACTTTAAGAGGTGTAGGCCCAAACAGTTCCTTTATGGCGATGTACTGTGATGATTTAATGGGTTACAAGTGCCACAAGGATCCCATGTACCGAGAAGTTTGGTCAAAGTTAGGTGAGGCTCGAGGAGGGCAAGTCAAAGCATGACGTACACGTGCAAGCTGTGTCTGTGTAACAGCTGAGAGAGCCACACAACGTGAAGAGGTATAGAGTTTACACCCTAGCAAGTTGAAAAGAAAATGGGATGCAAATTTTTCCATCTCTACTCTGTTTAAGGAGGATCATAGAGGATCACAGTATCATAGAATCACTAAGGTTGGAAAAGACCTCCAAGATCATCTGGTCCAACCATCCCTCTACCACCAATGGCACCCACTAAACCATGTTCCTAAGCACCAAGTCCAACCTTTCCTTGAACACCCCCAGGGACAGTGAATCCCAAAATAAGGCAAATAATGGTATTTTTCCCTTGAGCTCTTTAGCAGGGCAGACCTAATTTGTTAGTATTAAAAATGCCATTGTACCTCTGCAGATTTGTGCTGGTGCTCAGAGCGAGCAAAGGTGGTCCTTGAAGGGGTCATCTGCCCTTTCTCAAACTGTTTCTTCACTGCAGCCGGGCCACCAGGCACAGTGCAGGATTTGATTTCCTCTGAAGTCTAGAGTGATCAAATAAGGCCAGGTGTTTTCCATTTGCAGTAAGAATGTAGCAGGAATTTCAACAAGAAAGGGCAAGGTGGTCTAGAGCGTAAATGAAGCAGTTCATATGTTCTCAATATGGTTCGGTTGGGTCAGGCTTCCTACAGTCCTTCCTTTGGGGGAGAGAGAGCTAATGGCAGCATTGTTGGCAGCGTTGGGAGGAGGGAATTGGAACATTCTCGGCTCAAAGAACCACAGGAATCTGCTCTGAATACACCAGGTCAATTGGGAAATAAAGAAGCCAGTGGGCAGGAATTGCATGCACCTGGACTCAGAAGGTGAGCGTGGCTGGTGGCTGCTTCCCCTAGGTGGCTTCTGGGATACCTGAGCACCCATACCTGAGCTGTTTTATAATGCGGTAATTTCAAATTCTTCAGTTTCGGCAGCAAGAGCTCTAAATTCACTGCTCTCCTGAATATGATTTTATTATTTGGTGATAGAGAATAGTTGTTGTGATAAAGAAACTGCCTTGTTTTGACATCATGAGCAAATAGGATAACCACGATGTTTATCTCTCTCCTGCTTATGGTCTTCATACATTAAGTTCAGGCAAAGGTGGACTAAAAGGAAGAGTATTTCCATGAATTAATGGGGATTGCCCAAAAGACCAAAGGCATATAGCAAGACAAATCTCATTTGGTAGAGACAGAGACTGATGGATGACTATGTTTGCTATGTAGGTTTCCTAATTTCAGATTGAAATTTTGATCCCCTCTATGATCCATCTGATAGCTTGCTTGTAGAAATGACAGTTATGATCTGTCCCTGTGCAAAGCAAAGGTAGAATTAAGAAGATAATGAGACATTGGTATCTTACATTGGCAAAGCAGTTGCTGCTCTCTGCCTTGGACACGGCAGCCTGGTAGAGAGCCATTTTTTCTTTCAAGAAGACATTCTCCTGAAAGTCCATCAGCATGTTGCCAGTGTTGAGAGGGCTCTCTTCTGGAAGTCCTCCTACAGCTTTGCAACCACCTACTGCAACTACAAATAGACATTATAGTTGAGGAGAGGGAGATGGGTGCATGTGTTTCAAATCTTGAAAGAAAAGCAGTAAGCAAAATGAAAAGTATCGCCAACTTTTTAGCAATTGTGTCGTACTTCTACTTTACAACATATCAAGTACGGAGTGTTTGATTTGTGGAAACCAGAAAGCCACAAATAAAAGTTAACAGGTTGTTACCAAAGAAACGCTTTGCCAAATCCAAACTATCTTCACCAAACGAGAAAATGAAGATACCACTTTTTGGTAATTGATGAATGTTGCCCATATTTTTGATATCATATTTGTGATTTGGGTTGTCTTCATCAAAAGTTATCTTCTCGAAACATAAAACATTCTGTTGTGTTTTGTTCAAAAAGTATTTAACAGGCATCAGACACTCCTCCATAATACAAAAGACAAAATGGAGAAAGCTGAAAAGCTTGTTTTGCATTCATAAGAACACCACATTCTCTCCCTGGGCAGCCGGGTGCTGCCCTGACGTGAGTGTGGTTGCACCTTGTCACATCAGAGACTGAGAGCATTGAACTAAAGCAAGAAATCAGATCAAAGTGGTAAGGCTAACCTTCAGTGTTGATGTTCTGTCCTTTTCCTGAGGACATCTTCTCAAAGATTGCCCTCCCCCTTTTCACACTGGACTCCATCAGAGAAATGTCTGTATGGCTCAGAGGCTGACTAGTCAGTGCTGGTGGCAGTGAGCATCTCCCACTTTCTGCTTCCTGTTGGAAGACATAGAGGGGATGTGAGTTAGAAGCTACTGGTAGGAGCCAGGTAGGGTTTTCAGGGGGCAGAAAGGATGTGAAGAGGCAGCAGATTGGAAGGGGGTGCTGTTCTGGCAGTAGTGCTCTTCAGAATGCTCTAGGGTAAATTTCTGTGACACTGCAGGCTGTGAATTGTGAATTCGTGTGCTGCTTAGCTGATATTTCAGCGCACCATCACGCTTAGCATTATCTTGCCCTTTCCATCTGCCGCGGTCTCCTTACAAAACAACGTTATTTGGCATAGGTGCACATGCTTTCCTTGTGGTGAAAAAAGTGCTAGAATCACAAGTCCTCAGTGAGAGAGTAGGAGTCATTTTCAGCTGCATAACCTTCCTGTACTCACCTTCCTGCCACCCAGTGTCTCAAAGCGGCTCTGCAGCTCCTTGATGGTAATGGGGAAGGTCTCGATCTGACGAGGGCTGCCCAGGGGCTCCTCCTTGATCACGTCCGCCCTACCGCTGTCTACCGGGGCTTCCTCCACGGTGCTGCCACGGCTGGTTTTCTCTGGTGCCAGGGACCGTGGGGCTGGCAGGCATTGGAAGGCCAGGCTGGGTGTCAGAGCACTGGCGGACTCCCATCTCTCCTTGAGGAGCTTCACAGAGCCCTTCTGCACGGTCAAGTCGGGCAGCTCCATCACACCCTGCCAATGCAACAGGTACTTCATGACATAGCTTCTATTTCGGACTGATCTTCAGTCTGCGTTGTTGGGTTGTTACGACTTTCGTATTTGCTTGCTTTGTTTTGAGACAAATATTTAACCAGGATTTGAGTGGTCTGCAGTATTTCATGGGGGAGGAAGAAGCACAGGAGAAGCTCTAGGTTTCTGCAGTCCAAGGGTACTCCTGAAGGAAATTCCCTTGTGACATGTGCACTTGTCAGCAAAGAATTCGACTTTAGGCCTCAACCTGACTTTAAGCCACTTTCCCCACCTGCTCATGGTCGCTTAAATCACTACAGAATGCTGATGGCAATTCATTCTTAAGTCAAATATTGATGGAGACTGCACATCTGAAACTGTCAGTAATTTGAATTGTTTCCTGAGCTTCGTAGGGCCTTCTTAGCCTTTACAAAAATGCAGAAAGAAAATTGGGGGACTAAGAAAACCCAAAGAGATTCGGAGCTGGGCTTCAATGGCCTTTAGCATTCCATACCGTCTTTGCTGACTGTACTTCTTAACTTTTGCTGGCCACTTGTAAAGTTATCTTGCTTAAGTGAAGGGGACAGCAAAGTATGTACATTATGAGAGAAGGACCAACATGTATGCCCATGGGGGCTGTAACTCATTCAAGCCGATGCATCTTCCAAACTGCTGCAGTCCAGACCCCAGGACCCAGAGGAAGGCACAATCTAAGGGCTTGGCTGCCTTTTTTTTTTTTTTTTTTTTTTTTTTTTTTTTTTTTCCTATGGCCATGCTGGGAAGGGAGGCAGAGGGATATGAGAGAGAGGACCAGAAGCTGCTTCAATTCTTCCCTCTGTCTGGTGACTAATATTGACTGGCCACATTACTAGAGGAGCTCTTCTCCACTAAAGACTCCCTGAAAGTGCACATGAGAGCTAGCTGCACGCTTCTGACACCGTCACTTGAAGAGCTTGCAATTTCTTCTGCAGATAAACAGAGCCTTGTGTATCTGCAGCATTTCATTTTTTTTCTATTGCCCCCTCCCACCCATTTATCACATGAACAGTATCAGGCTTTCCACTAGACTACCTATGTCCAAAAAAAAATGCATGAACTCTTGTATTCATACGGAGCAAATCTTACCGCTTGGCTCTTCTCAGTTGAATTTTCCTCTTGTGACACCGCTGCACACAACGCGTGCCTGTTTAAAGGAAGGCAAACTTAAACATTCTCTTATTCACTGGTCTCATTTGACTAACGAACATGAAGCTTGATCGACAGTTCACAGTACGCATTGGAGAAAAGCCTCATCCTACCTCGTCCGTCACAATCTCACTCCCAAGAAGTGATGACCGCAGGAAGAGGCGCCGCCTTTTAACCTGCCTGTCTGCATTATGGGCACACAATCAGTCCACAGTGTCCAGGTTACCGTCTCCATCTGTGGGCACACGGAAACCAAGGCAACCAAGCTGGCATCCCGGCTTTGCTTACCCCAAAATACTGACCAGAGACTCCCCAGGGCAGAATCTGTTGGTGGTGCACAGCCTCTCCCAGAAAGATCTTGGTGTCCAATTTAACACACACCCTTCACTCATGCACGCTCACATACCATTTGTGCTAGCTCTCTTGCTGTCCGGTGCACCCAGTCTCTCTAGGAGCTAGTCCTTCTCTAGAGCTTGGAGATGGACTCTTGTTGGGGTAGGGGCCAGGAGGTTGGAATGTTTGGTTCTTTCTAACATCTGCAAGCAGAGTTTCTGATGTTGAGGAGTAACAGGTAGTTTTCTACTGACTGGAAGCAACTTGTGCGAGGGTTTATGGACCTTACGATTGGACTCATTGTTCTACAGTGGTCCCCTTTCCCCTGGTCTCAACTACATATCCATTTAGTCTGTGTGTTGCTCTGGTGGTGACAGTGTTTAATAGCACCTTTCTGACAGCAGAAGAATCCACCTTTTGGGATGAAAAGCAGATCTCAAATGTAAGCTGATTTTCTGAGGAGCATAGTATTGCAGTGCCTAGTGAATTCAAAGTAAGATTAATCTTCCTGGGCAGCAGATTGTTGTTATCCTGACATAATGGTAGCCTGCATATAAGACCTGCAGATTGGTACTTTGGAGATCCAGAGCTCTTCCCCTGATTGTGATTTTTAGTTTTTCTTTTCAAACATGTCTTTGCCAAAGAAAGATGGTAGAAGACTGCTGAGACTCCTAGCAAGAGAGACAGGCAGCAAAATTTCAGACAAGTCTACTAGTTTTAAGTCATTTCACCTTTTTATTTTAGACTTGTTGTGCATTACTGCACAACACATAGACCGTGAAGCTGGCGTCTTTGTTCTTTATGTTGGATTTTGTGGTTTTGAACCCTTGCACATTCTCCGCCAGAAAAGCAGCTCCTTCCTGCTTTGGATGTCTTTGAGAATGTTTCTGATTTCTGTGAATTTCATTGATAGCCTTAATTCTGGAAGCTGCAAAATTGATTTTGCTTTTGGGCTGTCTCAGTGGCTCCCTCATCTGCGGCTCTGTAGGCTTAGGGAGCGTCTCCTCTGAACAGATTTCACCTCTTTGACACTTTGGATTTTCTCCTTCAACGACATTTGAGACTGTCAGACCAGCAGCTCCTTGGTGATGTGGCCGTCTTACAGAATGTGCATGGTTCTTGATGATCGCATTAATGGCTCTCATTTTGGAAGCAGCAGACAGCATTGTGCTTTTGGGCTGGCGCAGTGCTTCCCTCATCTGTGCCAGTTGAATTGTCTGGTCCAGATAACCCTCACCTTTTTGAATTTTGTCTTCACTTTTCCTCAAGTTGACAGTTTCTGTGCATCTGAGAAACTGGTGACAGAAAACATAGACTTTTAGAGACTGAAAACAAGGAAAGAAGAGGCTGCCTTCATCAGAGAAGGAAAGGAAAAGCACAAGTGTTTGAGTTCTGTTTTTAATTGTGTTTGTCACATAGTAGAAATGCTTGCTGAATTACAGACTCTACTAAATACTATTTGCTCCCCAAGAGAAACCTGTGCACAAACCCTTCAATTTACTGCAGGATTTAGAGCAACATGTACGAATTTTCCATATTTCTGTTGCTGTCTTCAAAACATCACAGAGAAGTATGAATGGGAAACCCCATTCATTACCACATTCAAACAACACTGTATAGGACACCGTCCTAAAACCATTGTTATGCACTGCCAAAGGAGGGTAGCTATCGGCAGAACATCAAGATCTTGCTGTACCAAGAAGTGCTGGAGTAAGAGGCAAAGCAAATAAGTATTGGCATCTCGGTATACCTGCCAAATGACATAATTATTAATTGATAAAGTTACCTCTTGAGTTTGAAAGGCTTCCATTGGGCCTTCTTTGGAGGCTGTTCCACTACACTCAGATTCCCTGGTGCTGCTTGATACTGGGAGCTGAGTGGTACTTGAGGTCTCCTGAAGACAAATACAATGAATCGCATAATTAACAGTAACCTGGATTTTTGTTTCTGCCTGTGAAGGGATATCACAAAACAATTCTACTTTAAGAGGTGTAGGCCCAAACAGTTCCTTTATGGCGATGTACTGTGATGATTTAATGGGTTACAAGTGCCACAAGGATCCCATGTACCGAGAAGTTTGGTCAAAGTTAGGTGAGGCTCGAGGAGGGCAAGTCAAAGCATGACGTACACGTGCAAGCTGTGTCTGTGTAACAGCTGAGAGAGCCACACAACGTGAAGAGGTATAGAGTTTACACCCTAGCAAGTTGAAAAGAAAATGGGATGCAAATTTTTCCATCTCTACTCTGTTTAAGGAGGATCATAGAGGATCACAGTATCATAGAATCACTAAGGTTGGAAAAGACCTCCAAGATCATCTGGTCCAACCATCCCTCTACCACCAATGGCACCCACTAAACCATGTTCCTAAGCACCAAGTCCAACCTTTCCTTGAACACCCCCAGGGACAGTGAATCCCAAAATAAGGCAAATAATGGTATTTTTCCCTTGAGCTCTTTAGCAGGGCAGACCTAATTTGTTAGTATTAAAAATGCCATTGTTACCTCTGCAGATTTGTGCTGGTGCTCAGAGCGAGCAAAGGTGGTCCTTGAAGGGGTCATCTGCCCTTTCTCAAACTGTTTCTTCACTGCAGCCGGGCCACCAGGCACAGTGCAGGATTTGATTTCCTCTGAAGTCTAGAGTGATCAAATAAGGCCAGGTGTTTTCCATTTGCAGTAAGAATGTAGCAGGAATTTCAACAAGAAAGGGCAAGGTGGTCTAGAGCGTAAATGAAGCAGTTCATATGTTCTCAATATGGTTCGGTTGGGTCAGGCTTCCTACAGTCCTTCCTTTGGGGGAGAGAGAGCTAATGGCAGCATTGTTGGCAGCGTTGGGAGGAGGGAATTGGAACATTCTCGGCTCAAAGAACCACAGGAATCTGCCCTGAATACACCAGGTCAATTGGGAAATAAAGAAGCCAGTGGGCAGGAATTGCATGCACCTGGACTCAGAAGGTGAGCGTGGCTGGTGGCTGCTTCCCCTAGGTGGCTTCTGGGATACCTGAGCACCCATACCTGAGCTGTTTTATAATGCGGTAATTTCAAATTCTTCAGTTTCGGCAGCAAGAGCTCTAAATTCACTGCTCTCCTGAATATGATTTTATTATTTGGTGATAGAGAATAGTTGTTGTGATAAAGAAACTGCCTTGTTTTGACATCATGAGCAAATAGGATAACCACGATGTTTATCTCTCTCCTGCTTATGGTCTTCATACATTAAGTTCAGGCAAAGGTGGACTAAAAGGAAGAGTATTTCCATGAATTAATGGGGATTGCCCAAAAGACCAAAGGCATATAGCAAGACAAATCTCATTTGGTAGAGACAGAGACTGATGGATGACTATGTTTGCTATGTAGGTTTCCTAATTTCAGATTGAAATTTTGATCCCCTCTATGATCCATCTGATAGCTTGCTTGTAGAAATGACAGTTATGATCTGTCCCTGTGCAAAGCAAAGGTAGAATTAAGAAGATAATGAGACATTGGTATCTTACATTGGCAAAGCAGTTGCTGCTCTCTGCCTTGGACACGGCAGCCTGGTAGAGAGCCATTTTTTCTTTCAAGAAGACATTCTCCTGAAAGTCCATCAGCATGTTGCCAGTGTTGAGAGGGCTCTCTTCTGGAAGTCCTCCTACAGCTTTGCAACCACCTACTGCAACTACAAATAGACATTATAGTTGAGGAGAGGGAGATGGGTGCATGTGTTTCAAATCTTGAAAGAAAAGCAGTAAGCAAAATGAAAAGTATCGCCAACTTTTTAGCAATTGTGTCGTACTTCTACTTTACAACATATCAAGTACGGAGTGTTTGATTTGTGGAAACCAGAAAGCCACAAATAAAAGTTAACAGGTTGTTACCAAAGAAACGCTTTGCCAAATCCAAACTATCTTCACCAAACGAGAAAATGAAGATACCACTTTTTGGTAATTGATGAATGTTGCCCATATTTTTGATATCATATTTGTGATTTGGGTTGTCTTCATCAAAAGTTATCTTCTCGAAACATAAAACATTCTGTTGTGTTTTGTTCAAAAAGTATTTAACAGGCATCAGACACTCCTCCATAATACAAAAGACAAAATGGAGAAAGCTGAAAAGCTTGTTTTGCATTCATAAGAACACCACATTCTCTCCCTGGGCAGCCGGGTGCTGCCCTGACGTGAGTGTGGTTGCACCTTGTCACATCAGAGACTGAGAGCATTGAACTAAAGCAAGAAATCAGATCAAAGTGGTAAGGCTAACCTTCAGTGTTGATGTTCTGTCCTTTTCCTGAGGACATCTTCTCAAAGATTGCCCTCCCCCTTTTCACACTGGACTCCATCAGAGAAATGTCTGTATGGCTCAGAGGCTGACTAGTCAGTGCTGGTGGCAGTGAGCATCTCCCACTTTCTGCTTCCTGTTGGAAGACATAGAGGGGATGTGAGTTAGAAGCTACTGGTAGGAGCCAGGTAGGGTTTTCAGGGGGCAGAAAGGATGTGAAGAGGCAGCAGATTGGAAGGGGGTGCTGTTCTGGCAGTAGTGCTCTTCAGAATGCTCTAGGGTAAATTTCTGTGACACTGCAGGCTGTGAATTGTGAATTCGTGTGCTGCTTAGCTGATATTTCAGCGCACCATCACGCTTAGCATTATCTTGCCCTTTCCATCTGCCGCGGTCTCCTTACAAAACAACGTTATTTGGCATAGGTGCACATGCTTTCCTTGTGGTGAAAAAAGTGCTAGAATCACAAGTCCTCAGTGAGAGAGTAGGAGTCATTTTCAGCTGCATAACCTTCCTGTACTCACCTTCCTGCCACCCAGTGTCTCAAAGCGGCTCTGCAGCTCCTTGATGGTAATGGGGAAGGTCTCGATCTGACGAGGGCTGCCCAGGGGCTCCTCCTTGATCACGTCCGCCCTACCGCTGTCTACCGGGGCTTCCTCCACGGTGCTGCCACGGCTGGTTTTCTCTGGTGCCAGGGACCGTGGGGCTGGCAGGCATTGGAAGGCCAGGCTGGGTGTCAGAGCACTGGCGGACTCCCATCTCTCCTTGAGGAGCTTCACAGAGCCCTTCTGCACGGTCAAGTCGGGCAGCTCCATCACACCCTGCCAATGCAACCGGTACTTCATGACATAGCTTCTATTTCGGACTGATCTTCAGTCTGCGTGTTGGGTTGTTACGACTTTCGTATTTGCTTGCTTTGTTTTGAGACAAATATTTAACCAGGATTTGAGTGGTCTGCAGTATTTCATGGGGGAGGAAGAAGCACAGGAGAAGCTCTAGGTTTCTGCAGTCCAAGGGTACTCCTGAAGGAAATTCCCTTGTGACATGTGCACTTGTCAGCAAAGAAT
The DNA here is from genome assembly GCF_009769625.2 of Cygnus olor. Taxonomy (NCBI): domain Eukaryota; kingdom Metazoa; phylum Chordata; class Aves; order Anseriformes; family Anatidae; genus Cygnus; species Cygnus olor. The sequence continues at coordinate 22,947,928 of NC_049171.1, forward strand.
TTGACTTTAGGCCTCAACCTGACTTTAAGCCACTTTCCCCACCTGCTCATGGTCGCTTAAATCACTACAGAATGCTGATGGCAATTCATTCTTAAGTCAAATATTGATGGAGACTGCACATCTGAAACTGTCAGTAATTTGAATTGTTTCCTGAGCTTCGTAGGGCCTTCTTAGCCTTTACAAAAATGCAGAAAGAAAATTGGGGGACTAAGAAAACCCAAAGAGATTCGGAGCTGGGCTTCAATGGCCTTTAGCATTCCATACCGTCTTTGCTGACTGTACTTCTCAACTTTTGCTGGCCACTTGTAAAGTTATCTTGCTTAAGTGAAGGGGACAGCAAAGTATGTACATTATGAGAGAAGGACCAACATGTATGCCCATGGGGGCTGTAACTCATTCAAGCCGATGCATCTTCCAAACTGCTGCAGTCCAGACCCCAGGACCCAGAGGAAGGCACAATCTAAGGGCTTGGCTGCCTTTTTTTTTTTTTTTTTTTTTTTTTTTTTTTTTTCCTATGGCCATGCTGGGAAGGGAGGCAGAGGGATATGAGAGAGAGGACCAGAAGCTGCTTCAATTCTTCCCTCTGTCTGGTGACTAATATTGACTGGCCACATTACTAGAGGAGCTCTTCTCCACTAAAGACTCCCTGAAAGTGCACATGAGAGCTAGCTGCACGCTTCTGACACCGTCACTTGAAGAGCTTGCAATTTCTTCTGCAGATAAACAGAGCCTTGTGTATCTGCAGCATTTCATTTTTTTTCTATTGCCCCCTCCCACCCATTTATCACATGAACAGTATCAGGCTTTCCGCTAGACTACCTATGTCCAAAAAAAAATGCATGAACTCTTGTATTCATACGGAGCAAATCTTACCGCTTGGCTCTTCTCAGTTGAATTTTCCTCTTGTGACACCGCTGCACACAACGCGTGCCTGTTTAAAGGAAGGCAAACTTAAACATTCTCTTATTCACTGGTCTCATTTGACTAACGAACATGAAGCTTGATCGACAGTTCACAGTACGCATTGGAGAAAAGCCTCATCCTACCTCGTCCGTCACAATCTCACTCCCAAGAAGTGATGACCGCAGGAAGAGGCGCCGCCTTTTAACCTGCCTGTCTGCATTATGGGCACACAATCAGTCCACAGTGTCCAGGTTACCGTCTCCATCTGTGGGCACACGGAAACCAAGGCAACCAAGCTGGCATCCCGGCTTTGCTTACCCCAAAATACTGACCAGAGACTCCCCAGGGCAGAATCTGTTGGTGGTGCACAGCCTCTCCCAGAAAGATCTTGGTGTCCAATTTAACACACACCCTTCACTCATGCACGCTCACATACCATTTGTGCTAGCTCTCTTGCTGTCCGGTGCACCCAGTCTCTCTAGGAGCTAGTCCTTCTCTAGAGCTTGGAGATGGACTCTTGTTGGGGTAGGGGCCAGGAGGTTGGAATGTTTGGTTCTTTCTAACATCTGCAAGCAGAGTTTCTGATGTTGAGGAGTAACAGGTAGTTTTCTACTGACTGGAAGCAACTTGTGCGAGGGTTTATGGACCTTACGATTGGACTCATTGTTCTACAGTGGTCCCCTTTCCCCCTGGTCTCAACTACATATCCATTTAGTCTGTGTGTTGCTCTGGTGGTGACAGTGTTTAATAGCACCTTTCTGACAGCAGAAGAATCCACCTTTTGGGATGAAAAGCAGATCTCAAATGTAAGATGTTTTGATGATGATTTGGGATGATTTGATGTTTATGTCCTGCTGTGGTTTATGTTTGTTAGGTGTTCAGAATGTATGACTGTCACACCTTGTGTGTTTTTCTTTCCTTCTGAACCACAAAAGATGATGGGAGAAATTCCTGCATTCTAGCATGGAAATATCATTAAAGTTTGATTAATTGTTTTAATGGGATATGCAGGGAGATGATTCCTGCTGAAGGCAAACTGGTTTTCCATTTCTGGACCCCAGGAGGGTGTCATGAAACAAAATTGTCTGAGGAGCATCTGTTGAAGATGTTCTTGTGTCAGGACACACCTGACAGAGGAAAGAGTAAATTTTAATATAAAAGCCTTTTTTTCTCTTTGTGAAAGAAGAGATGAAAAATTAAGAAGGGGGGGGGGGGGGGGGGGGGGGACAGGGGGATTTGAGTAGATAATCTGTAATGCAAGAGAAGAGATGTAGACTTACAGTTTCATTTAAGTACAATGTAAGCAGTTGAAAAATTTTCCTCTCCCCCCCAAAAAAAATGGAATATCTATTCATGTCTATTCAATGGAATATCTATTCATGTTTAGATCCATAACCTTTGAAAGTTTTGCACCTTGCTTTCATATCACACACGTTCACCACTGTAATGTTTGAAAAAGGAAGTTTCTGAAAATCCTATTTCACAGAGTAAATAACAGAGGTGATCTGTGTCCTGGCCTAACATAATAACCATGGTCACATGTATATTGTTCTGTCTGGAAATGTCAGTGTATTCAGTTAATGATCTATCTTTATTTTTGCACGTAGAGTTTTGGTTAGAAAAAGACATTTATGACCATCCAGGATGCCCTGTACGGCTTACAAAATAGATTTTCATCCACTGCATCTAGCACCAAGTCTGCAGTTCTTTCTTAACATTTCTTTTATGTGTGAAACCATAATTTGCTGGTAAATAGAGCCTATGTTTTTTTTTTTTTTCTTTCTTTCTTTGAAATCAGCAAGGTTTTTATTTTAGGTTGCACTACATACTATAGTGGAAGACAATGTGGGATACAGTGTCCTAAAATTCTCCATTTGCATTGTAGAATTCACTGCTTAATATGGAGAAATTCTGCCTAAAAGACATTATAAAAATAAAAATCTCCAATTCCCTATATCATAATATATATATATATCTCCAAATTCCCTATAAAATTAGGGAATAGTTTATGGAAGCATATTATTCATCACATTGCAATTTTGTTCTCCCTTTCTTCAGTGCATGTGACAGTTAAAATACTTACTTTTTTACCTCCATGTAATTTAATAAAAAATTAAGTTAATTTGCCTTTCATATGTCCTATGCTGCTATCCAGCTAAACAGAATATCCATTAGGTCTGTGTTAATTTCTTCCACACAACTTACAAGTAGTAAGGGAGGAGTTGTATACCCTTATGCCACCAAGAAATTCTGAAGGATAAATTGGAATGGAGCTACAGTTCGGAAGAATATATTATTCTCTTAACAATTATCTTTTCCATTTTTTTTTCTATTTTTTTCCTGCTTCCTCCTCATTATTCCTCTTCATTCCATGGTTCCTCACATAAATTCTGCATTATGTAACCAGTGTGTGCTGAGTAGTTAGTCAAATTGCCCCTGTAACTCAAGTTAACTGGTTAACTCATATTTCAGGTGAGAGGAATAGCTGGTATTTGGTCAAGAAAACTAACAGTGAGTGGGATTTTTGTTTATTTTAGCTTACAACTTTTATTTATTTTTTTTTTCCCCCCATTCTTTGACAAGACATGTTTGATGATGGTTAGGAAGATCTTGGTGGTACCATATCTTCATTGTGGTATAAGGAAGATTGAAAGCAGGGATTTATGCATCATATCCCATGATCTATATGTTTTTTGTTTTGAACCTTGTTGTAGTCCTGCTTGTCTCCAACAGGCTTAAGAAAAACCTCCCCTAGAATAGAAAGATTGTGGGCTGAGCTGTAACATGCTTGGCATTGTCTGTGGCTGATCTTCTGCAGCAGCTTAGGCTGATTGCAGTGCTCTGTCTCTGCCTGAACTTCTCCTGGTGTTATGCATGAGATCCTGACTTGTTCTGAATGCATGCTTAGAGAACGTGAAAATTAACCAAGTCTTTATTCCAAAACAAATACAGATCCTTGGCTAATAGGATGTATACAGAGTCTGTTTGAATATTGTGGCTAAACTGTTGAATACTGCACATAGTAATGCTCCATGGACTCAATTTTATATGAATAGCTTGGTTTGTAAAGGAACAAGAGCTCCGTATTTTCACACTGTTCCCATGGGCACTTTGTGTTCCAGTAGGGATATGACAACAAGCACTGAAGAAGTGCAAACTGCTTTTGAAAACAGGCTTAAAGGACTTTATGTAGCAAACCTTTTTGAAATGTTTCCCTTGTGTCTGCTTTGCACAGACAGAACATCTCAGAACATCTCATCTGCCTGGTACAGCTGAGCTACTGAACACTCCAGATGCAAGCACTTTAGCCCAAAGCATTTTAAACAAGTTAAGGCTCTATATTTCATAAAAGTAGGAAGACACATAGACATTTACATAGCCAGAGAGCTGGCATTTAACAGTGAGATCTCTTGCACACCTAGAAAGCAGAGATAAAGACGCTTAAGCATTCATAGCAGTAAAAAGAAATAAAAATAAAATAAAGTAAAATAAAAAATAAACCTCAGCACCCTCGGGTGCATCTCATTGGGGCTGATAGATTTGTGCATGTCTAGCTTTCCTAAATAACCTCTAACCCAACCCTCTTCAACCAGAAGAAAGTCTTCCTCTCTCCAGGTTTTCTCTCTCGTTTCCAGGCTTGGTAGTGTGTGAGGGCTAGTCTTAGCAGTGAAGACAGAAGTAAAGAAGGCATTCAGTAACTCTGTCTTCTCTATATCTGCTGTCACCAAGGCACCCACCTCATTTAGCAGTGCCCACAATTTATGGCTGAGCCACTGGGCAATTAATACATTTTGGCTGCCCTTTACCTTTTATTTTTCCAATAATACCTATAATATCTGAAAGCATCATCAGATACTTATTGATATTTATGTCAAATAATTGATACCACAGCTGAACTTATCAGGTATATTAGTCATCATTAATAGTAAGATAATATTAATAATAATTTTAATCAACAATATTAGTAAGACCCTATCAGAAATGGTAGGGCATTGCATGAACTGTACACTATCAAATTTGCAAAGTATTTGAACATGTTCTTCATTGATACTTACAGTAATTCTTAATCACAATAACATGTAAAGATAATATTGAATGTATTCTGAAAGCTTAAGTGCCTTATATCTTTTCAGTAACCAATTTTTAATCTTGCCATACAATGAAAACAAGCATATAGACAAGATCTATAAAACATTCAAATGAAACTCTTCCTTCAATTATTTATTTAATTCTTTATCAATTTTCCTTTATTTCCATAAGGATTTGATTCAAACTAGTCAACTTCTAGCTAGTAGGTCAGTCCTTTACTTTTTTTTTTTTTTTTTTTTTTTTTAAACACTGGTGGGCCAGAGGTCTCTTACAGATTTTCCATTCAAGTTTTTTGGGGGACAGCTAATTTAAAAATTACTATTAGTGAATCTTTTCAGCATTTTCTTTGACTAGGTGAAAGATTGGTGACTTGTGTTTTTTCTTTGGCTGGTTTGTCTGTTTTGAAGCAAATTTTGAGCATTGATTGCCTCTCTGATCATGTCAGCACATACTGGGATAAATTCTTGCATCGGACTAGATGATAGATAAGAGGAGGAAACCTACTTGGTGTTTGTCTCTCATTATCCTTGTGATAATCTGGAAGGGTAAATTCTCAGATCTAAAACTTGAGAAAGGAATTATGTAATATGTAAAATGTGTAAAAAGAATAATACACTATTTTGGGGGCTGTCCTAATCAAAGACATCTCTTCCATGAAGAGTTTTCTATAGCTCTTTAGATCACGCCATTGCATACACTGGGTTTTCTTTGATTATATTCTTCATGCTTTAGGAGGAAATGGACAAGCGTAGAAACAACATGCTTCTAATACCAGAAAAATACTGAATATGACTGCTAAACTTATATGGCATTTTCTGATAGCAAATATTGCATGAGTATTTTTACTGAGATAGCCCATGCATCCAGAGTGAGGACAAATTCATCTTTCCTACTTAAAACTTTTGTGTTACAGCTTCTTTATTTGTATTTCATTACTCATGGGGAAAACAATGCAAATGGAGGAAAAAACATTTTTTTCAATATCAAGGAGACATATGACACATTTCAAATAATAAGTACATGTAGAAATACCAGGACACACTAATCCAAGTTTCCATTATTTGTAGTAATTTGGCTTTAACGAGTGCCATTACAACAAGAGAAATAGGTGTGTGAGAAATGGGAATCTGTTCTATATTGCAGGAAAAGAGCTAACTTCCAGTAGGTATGTAGCATTGTGAGATCCTCTAAAAGTCTGCTAAGTTGTTCTAAGCACAGCAGAATAGTCAGGATTCAAATTTAAAATGCTGTTCGACATTTACTTTCTAAATAGAGCCCTAAAGACCAAGAGCCAGCCTTGTTTTGAAAGTAGCATCTTGACAACAACCCTACCAACCCATGTTTTTATCTTTTAATTCTCATTTTCTGTATCTGAGATTTAATATTAACACCTGAGTTGCTATTCAGTAGGTATTGCAAAGTCAGTAATTTTAGTAATAAAATATTCTGTTCTATCTGAAAATAGTAAAAAGATTTTTCAATACCAGGAATTAATTCTGCATGATTTTCTTCTTGCTTTCTAATTGGATGTTATTACTTTAAACTTTAGACTCCAAACATTCTGCTAGCAGCAGAAACTAAATAACACTGTCAGTTCTCTCCTCGTTGGCTGGGCTCTATCACCCTAGTCAATGGTGAGTTTAAAATGTTCTAGAACAGTTTGATACTAAAATACTAATAGTGGCATGTGTGATGACTGTATTACACCTTTTAAGTAGATCAGGTGAGAGGGATCAACAGCTGTAGAAGATACACAGTAATATGATTAATGACACCTTGGACATGTATATGAGATACCACATCTACTGCTTTCTCCTAACTTTAAGATTGCATTAAGGTTTATGTAATAGCAGTTAGTGACACATTTAAAGAAACAAGGTAATGAAAGGCATTATGATTGGTCTTGTGATCTTTCAATGATGTTTATATCTTTAAGTATTTTGTTAGTGATTTTCTACATACTCATGAGGATAAGTAAAGACAGTGCTGTTTCTCACACATGAAAATTTTGCAGTAAGACATCATTCTCAAAAAGGAAACCTTAGATGAAGCTTTAAGTATGTGACAGTTTTTATACACTGCTTCGCACAATTTACTTAATACATATAGCATTTCTCCATTTACTCTTACTTTAATTTGTCATTGATACTTTGAGTTTTACATCTCAAGCTCTGTTTTAGTTAACAGTAATAAAGTCTATTTGTTTTCACCACAGTTCTGAATATTTTTGTTAATGTTCATACAAGTAATTTTAAAATGAAAATACAAAGGTAACAGGAACAAAAGAATAACTTTGCTTTTTACAAGAAATTGTAATAGTCAAAGAAAACAGAATTAGAGAATAATAATAATAATAATAGAAAAAAATCTGATAAAAAATGGCTAAGCTGAAACATTATAATAAATCTGAAAAAGAGGGGAGCAAAAATCAATGCACCTAAAAGTGATATGTTAAAAATTTCCCCAGAATGCACTTTCAATAAAGTACTGAGATGCAGAGCTTTTTCATCTATTGCTCTTTTATGAAGTCTTTAAAAATGTCTTCATGGGGAAAGCTGGCAGCTCACCTCAGTCCTTTCACTCTCCACTCACTCAACCATCTCAGTTATTTGATCTTCAGCATCCTTGGTCTCACAAACATCCTGAATAAAAGCAAAGGCACACTATTCATACATATATTGCTGTCTTCACGGGCTTTGGCAAGATCTTGGACATAATCTAATCTAGAGCATAAAAATTGGCTTCATGTTGTTACAAATATTTTTATGTGCTTTCTTTCTCTATTGTTTTCTACTTTTCTGTCTCTGTCTTTTTTTGCCTTTGATAAAGATAACTATTTTAGTGAAGCAAGACTATCTTTATCACGGAGCTGCTGTGAGCCACAGGGAAAGAGCAGCTAAAAAGCAGTCTCTTACACAGTCTGATGTTTCTATGAGTTTGGAAGGTCTTAGAGGAGCAGCTCAAACTGCCTGTTGTGCATGCTGTTCTTTTCTGCAGACTTTTGTGTAATTTGTCTTATTTCATCTTGAGCATAAGAAGATCTGAATTCAACAAGGACAGCAATAAAAACAGCTCTTGACCTTCTCAGCTAACCATTGGGAAGAGCTGATTCTGCCTCAGGGCAGGAACTAGATGACCTTTCCAGACCTATAGTCTAATATTTTCTACTATAACATTTTCTCGTTTTCACAAAAAGGCAAGTTATTACCATCTTTATTACCATCTAAAAGAATGTCAAACAAGAAGTTTTCTTTAGAAAATCTCTTAACAGGTAAAGAAAAATGAAATAAGAGGTATTGCCAAATGAAAGCCTTACTGAACACTGAGTATTTTAAATACTTCAATGAATTCTTGTTCTTGGTGTTGGAGAAAATTATAGTTATAAAGGAAACCAAGCAGGCCAATATGTTACTACCTAAAACATAAAACCATTCTGAATTCCTTGGTGTTCTGCAGTGACCTTGCAAGGACTTGCAAACCTGGTTTACAGGACTCATGTAATGAGGTGCCACTGCACTTGCTCCCATCCTAACTGCTTGTCCTGGTTTGGGCTGAGATAGTGCTACTTTTCTTCATATTGGCTGGTATGATGTTGTGGTTTGGATTTAGAAAAAAAAAAATTTAATTGCTGATTACACACTGTCGTTTTAGTTGTTGCAGAGCAGTGCTTACACAGAAGCAAGGACTTTTCAGATTCTCATACTGCATTTCCAGTGGGGAGACTGGGGGTGCACAAGAAGGTGGGAGGGGACAGAATCAGGACAGCTGACCCAAACTGACAAAGGGATATTCTATACCATATGACATCATTTGGAATAATAAAAACTGGGGAGATTTGTGCAGAGGTGTGGCCACTTCTCAGGGATTGGCTGGGCATTGCTTAGCAGGTGGTAAGCAATTTTATTGTACATTATTTATTCTGTATATTATTATTATTAATTTCCCCTCCTTTTCTGTCCAATTAAACTGTTGTTATCTCAACCCACTGGTTTTACTTTTTTTTTTTTTTTTTTTTTAATTCTCTCCCCCATCCCACAGGGGTGAGTGAACACATGGTTGTATGGTGCTTAGCTACCTACCAGACTAAACCATTACACTGGTAGGAAAAAAATGAGTAGGCAACTTCTGAAGTTAGGGCTTTTGTTTAAATTTAATGTAGAATTTGAGATAATAAAAACATGATTTAACCGTGAACAAATATTTGTTTAAATGTACTGGGTCTGGCTGGGATGGAGTTAGCTTTCCCATACAGCCCATACAGTGCTGTGCTCTACACTTGCAGCTAGAACAGCACTGGTACCATACTGATGTTTTGTTTATTGCTGAGCAGTGCTGGCAATAGACAGCATCAAGGCTGTCTTTCCAATTACCCTCCCTCCACTCCCCCAAAAGTACATAGGCTGAAGTTGAGAAAGAGGTGAGGAGGAGACATCACCATGGCAGCTGCCCTAAACTGATGAAAATGATATTCCATGCCATATGATGTCACACTAAGCAATAAAAGCTAGGAAAGGCGAAGCAGAAGTGACGGACTCTCACTATTCAAGTGTCTGTCTTTCCAGTGCACTACGTGCATTGAGGCCCTGCATCCCAAGATATGGCTCAACACCTCTTGCTGACGGGAAGCAGAGAATAATTGTTTTCTCCTTTTGCTTCCACATGGCCTTTGCTTGTTTTTCTTTTCCTTTAATCAAACTGCTCCTTATCTCAACCCATGAGCCTTATTTCATATTTTCTCCCTGTCTTCTTTGAGAAGGGGGAGTAAGAGCAGTGTGGTGGAGCTTAGCTATCATTGTGAAATGACCACATTAAGACTCTGTACAAATTCACTGAAGTTGTTATACAAGACTTTGGAATAAAAGTTCATGAAGCCATATAATTTTTTCAAAATTTTCTGCCACACGCTAAATTTTTGAGCAGGCTATAGCCTATGGTCAGACTATTTAGGAGGCAAAGCTAAGCTCCTCACAGAGTTGCATGGTGGGAGGATAAAGGTTAGTGGCCACACCAAAAAAAAAAAAAAAAAAAGTTGAAAGTAGGTTTAAGGAATAACTTGTTCACTAAGACAGCAGTCCAACAGTGGAGCATTTTGCCCAGAGATGTGGTGCATCCTTGGAAATTGCCAAGTCCCTCCTTGTTAAAATGCTGAGTAAGCCAGTCTGATCCCTTGCTTTAAGCAAGAGTCTGGATCAAAGACCTCCCAGGGTCCCTTCCAACCTGAATTATTATATGATTCCATGACCCTGTGGTTCCCACATAACACAAGTGACTGCAAGTGCTGAAGAAAACCTAAATATTTTTTTTTCTGTTTTGAAGAATTTCTTGCTTGAGGCCTTCAGTGACTTTAGTGACTTTCAGTTTCAATACCTTTTTAGTCTATCAAGTGGTAAGGTAAAAATATTCTTTTTATTTACACTTAAATATCATATGGGAGTTTTTATCTAGGTTGTGAGAAAATGAAAGCCTATTCTGACACCATTCTTCTTACCAAAAACAGATTAGCATTTTTGTTTTAACAATTTTATTTAAAGAAAAAATTTAAAGAAATTAATGCAAAAGTTCATCTGTATTAACCCTAGACTGTCTTAGTTATTTAGGGCAAGCTTCCATTGGGAAAGCCAGCTCCCCATGGGAATGCTGTTTTTCTAGTATGAAACTGAACTGAAAGTATGAGTTAACATGTATGGTGCATAGTTGCCTGTGGATGGAAAATATATTCACTGTTTGAGAGAGAGAGCTAAGTGTTAAAGCCTTGCACAGTGTAGAAGTCAAATGAGATACAGTCCCTTTGGGAGAATCTCTTGGAGTGGATTATCCTCTGAGACCCTAAAGAAAACTTAGAGCAATTCAGAACAATTTAGAACAAGCTAAAAATTAAGTGGCATAGAAGATCCAATGGTCCAATGCTATAACTGAAATATAAAAAAATAATAATTAAATAAAAAATCAATAGTTCCATCTGTTCATTTTTGCTGTGATAGATAGACAGTAACTATTTGTACACTTGTACAAATGATACAACTAAGAAAGTGAGGAACTCAGTTAACAAGGCAATATTAAACTATAACTAAACAACCATATCATCATGAAGCTGTTCATAAGAACAGCAGCCCTGCAGTAAGTTAAATATGATTCAGCAACCATGAACAGATTCAGCTGATGTTAATGGCAAGGTAGACAGAAGTAAGTCTAGAAATAATCCTTGTGATTTTAGAAAGATAAACTTTAGGATGCTGGCAAACAAATTTATTAGGCCAATTGGTTTGATGAAATTAAAGATTTGAATTCAGAGAAAGACCTGGAGGAACCCTTTAGTAAAATGTGCCAACACAATTAGAGCAAAACACAAAATGAGCAAACTAAGTATTTATATGAAAGAGCTTTTCAATATAAATAATCATGTGAAAAAGGATTTAATAGGAACAGAGACAAAAAGAACAAGGAAAAAGCAAAAAATGCAGAAGAAAAAAAAAATGCATGCAGCGTTCCAGAGGTTAAAGAGCACTGCTAGCACAGGTAACTAAAAGATAAAAGATCCTTTTTTTTTTACATTAAGATTTACACATTATTCTTACATAAATAAAGAGGGGAGGCTAGAAAAGAAGGAGGCTTCTGTATACTCAGGATAAGAAAGCAGCAAGGATGATCTAGAAATGGCCAAACTTACTAATTTATCCTATCCTCAGTGTTTTGCTTTGTTTAATTGGAGAGTCATAGTGAGGGTAATATACATTATCTGCTGCAAATGAGAGGATCATGATACAAATTACAATACAGAATTTAGAAGCAAAACTGATGTCTAAGTGTGAAAGTATTAAAAGTCTTGATAATATCTATCTAAGCCCACTGAATGAATTAGTGCATAGTGTTGCAAATCTCATAGAAACCATTTTAAAATAATCCATAAATCTTGTAGTACTAAATTTGCAGAAGTACAAATGTAGTAGCAAGATAAAAAGCAGAGAAGAAAGAACATGATCCAAATAGTCAGTTTGATTATAATTCCGTGCAAAGCGCTAGAGCAGATTTTGAACAAGGGCTAATTAGTTGCATAGATGTAAATGGAACTTACATTACAAAAGGGTTTTATCTCATACGGATTTTGTAAGACTAACTTAATATCTTTTTAGATAACTAACTTCCTAGAGAGGCTAATAAAATAAAACTAATCTATTCAGATTTAAGCTAAATATCTGATAAGATTCCTCAAAGGAAAATTAGTGTTGAACATGGTGACAGTGATTAACATGAGGTGTGAAATAAAATTCTTAGAATGGAGACTATCCCTGGCTATACTAAACAGACAAGCTGGAGAAAAGATGTCTCAGACATAAGCCTTGGGACTGATCATTTGCTTATGACTGTCCTGGGTCTGGCTGGGATGGAGTTAACTTTCCCTGCAGTTGCTTGTAGCTAGAACAGCACTGGTATCACAGCAGTGTTTTGCCTACTGCTGAGTAATACTGGCACATCATCCCTCCAACACTCACCCCCCTCTCCCCCCCAACCCCAAGAGCCAGCAGGCTAGGGGTGGGCAAGAGGTGGGGAGGGGACATCACCAGAGCAGCTGACCTAAACCAACCAAAGGGATATACCATATGATGTCATACTCAGCAATAAAAGGTAGACAAGGGGAAGAAGAGGGAGGGGTCTCATTATGAAGACATCTATCCTCCCAAACAACCACTAAACTTATTGAGGCCCTGCTTCCCGGGATGTGGCTGAGCGTCACTCATTGATGGGAAGCAGAGAGTAATTTATTTTCTCTCTCTCTCTGTGCTTCCATGCAACCTGTGCTTGTTTATTCCCCCCACTTTCTTTTCCCTTTAATTAAATTGTCCTTATCTCAACACATGAGTTTTTTTTCTTTCCAGCATACATTCTTCTCCCCCTCTTCTTCTAAGGAGGGGGAGTGAGAGACCAGTTGTAGTTGAGTTCACCTGCCCAGCAAGATAAAACCACCACAATGACACAGTGGTAAAAACTGTGTATGCTTGGGAAATATATAAGCAACAATATGTTGAGACCACATCAAGAAGAGTTGATCATCATAGGACAAAAATCACACAAATGGCATGAGATTTAATACTGCAATGTTCATTGGCATATTAATAATAAAAATTTTGCTACAAAAGGGACTTTATCAATCTGATATGATGAAATGGGAAAAAATAAGTGGATATATTTGTTGGAGGTGAATATGAAGTGTCAGGTGATGTAGTTATGAAGCAAAGCTTACGCTATTGTGGAATGCATTGAGTGAACCTCTCTTCTAAGAGAGAGAAGAATGTAAATACCACTATGCAAGACACCAGCAAGACCTCATCTGGAATATTGTTTACATCCCTAATCACTTTTCTCAGGAATGATTAGTTTAAATTGGACCAGTTTCAGAGAAGGGATGTGAATAAAGGAACAGAATATTTATTTTACAAAAAGAGATTAAGGAGAGCACTGCTTGTTTAGCCTAGCCAGAGAAGGTTAAGAGGCGATATAATGACTTTTTATAACTACATTGAGAGGGGATATATCAAGGCAGGAAAAATCCTTTAATTTTAAGATTAATATTAGCACATGATAAATGACTATGAATAAATTTAGTCTGGATTTTATATAAGGTTTCAGATCATCTGGGGAGTAAACTTCTGAAATAAATATCTGAATATCCTTGTGAGGCAAAAATTCAAAATTACTTTAAAGTGCAGTTTGTTATTTATATAGAGATGTTTGCAAAAAAAAAATATAGATAGATAGATACATATACACATATATATTGGTGTGGAATAATTGCTGGAGGTGACTAATGGAGGATAAACGTATGCCCACATCTTAAGAAAAGGTTCACCGTTGAGGAAACTTCCAGGGTGAGATGCAGCAGATATGCAAGGAATCTGTTCCATGATAGCCCCCTTGCCAACATAGCCTGCAACATTAGGTATTGGTAACACCAGGGGAACTTTGTGTGCCGACTCTAAGAGATATAGCATGGAGGGTGGAGCGGAGTGAGGACACAACTGCCAGGTTGTGTCCTGCAGGGATGGGGAACATAGTAGTACTATGAACTGATAGATTGCATGCCCATCACTGAGTCTAACTGATAACCAAATCATGTCCTCTGGGTGAACTTTGCTCATTATAACCTCATTATAACGCCAAAACACATCTCCATCCAAGGCTACCCACCTCCAAGGTGCGACCACCCCTCACTGAGCATGCGCTCTAAATTTCTCTGAGCCTATACCTATAAACAAAAGCAAGAAAAAGTTATACCAATCACAACAAAGACATGTATGACTAGAGTCACTCAAGCTTCACCTACAAGTAAGAAAACAGTATAAAAATGGCTCAAGAGAGGAAACTATCAGGGAAGACCCCATCACAGACAAGATGGAAGGACATTGCTCACTTCTGGGATCAGTCAACTGGCTGAACTCTTCCTCCCCATAGGGATGCCTGTTGAGTAAGATTCGAACTCTTGGTTATATTGAGTGCTTTCCTGGGAAACCTAATATTCTCTATGGAATTGTTTCATAAGTTTGCACATGTGTAGTTGGTTGTGTTTGTCATATTCTTGGTATTTGTACATGCGTTGCAGACAGTGTATTTATCACTAGCAATCCAAAAGAACCTGTACTCCTGTTGCTTCAATAAACTTCACCAGTCATTTGCTAAACTGAAAGTGTATTGTGATATTTGTGCATTCATAATCATGATTAATGTGACTGGACTTATAGAACTGCAATATTGTGCTATTTGTGCATCCGTGATAATGATAACTTAATATATTGAATGTGACCTGACTTACAGTGCTGAATTGGGCATCACTCAGAATCTAAGTCCAGCTGCCCCCAGCCTCTCTGATATCTGAGGACAAGCTGGAATACAAGAGAGTTTACGTCCTGCCAAACTACCTTACCCTTTAATGCAACAACTGGTGACAAGAATCTTTTGTGAAACTGTTTTAGTGCCTCTGTACAGTTGGAAAAGATATTGAAATGTATGGTGTTTTTTTTTTTTTTTTTTTTTTTTTTTTTTTTTTTTTTGGAAAGCCATGTGTTTATTAGATTACACATAGTTAACTACCCAGATGGGTTGCCTGTTCAAACTCTGGATTAAATTGACTATCCACCCATCCATCCATCCATCCATCCATCGGTCAGAATGTAATTTTTTTCAAGACTACTCAAAAACTAGTAGGAATTCCATTGCTCATTTGTGGTGTGTGTGTGTGTGTGTGTATAAGATCTTTACATAAAACCACAAAGAATTTAATTTCATAAATTCTTGAATGGACCTAGATCAACCTTGATCTTTCTTCTTTCTGTAAGTCAGTAGAGACTTATGGGGTTTCATGGTCTTTTATATTTTATTTAAGATATTGAGATTTTCTGAGGATTTTGCTGTTATGTAATTATTTTATGGGCCCTTCCACATTAACCTCTTAAGGTATATTCATTTTACCTAATTTTAAGTATCATAAAGTTAAATGCAAAGTTCTGAGTAACTTAATCTTGACCCCTCTTTAGTCAATAGATAGTCATAGATGCTTAATATGGTGTTTATATGATCTATTTATATCATTTCTGCCCAGAGAAGTTGTGGAAGCGTCATCTCTGGAGGTGTTCAAGAACAGGTTGGACGAGGCCCTGGGCAACCTGATCTAGTGGTGGCATCCCTGCCTATGGCGGGAGGTTGGAACTAGATGATCTTTGAGGTCCCTTTCAGCCCAAGCCATTCTATGATTCTCTGATCTAATTATCCATATAGACAACTTTCAGATACTTAGACCAAAAAGCTTCTTTCTTTATTTTGTGCTTGAAATTTCTCAAGACAGAATTAAAAAAACAAAAACAGGAAGTCCTCTCCAGGCCTATTGGTTTGCATTCCGAAATGCTGAAACCTTTACCTTGTTCTTTGTTTCAGAAGAACAGAGAGAACTTGTGTATTAGCTTGGATAGCAGGATATAAGAGATTATGGGGTTGTGCAGGTCCTTGGTGTTCTAGCATAAGAAGAAAAGCAGAGAACTTGGAATATCTGCAGCACTTTCTTTTGTCTTGTGTACTGCCCTTATTTTTCTTTTTGTACCATCAATAAGCTTAATCATATAGCTGGTTGCTTTGTTTTCTATGGTCAATTTTAATACATTGTGTAGCATAACACTGAAAATCTTAGAAGAGAAAGGAGGGATGCCTGGAATCCCGAAAAGCAAGACTTCTCTGTTAAGTGGTATGTTTGAATTTCATCTTATCATCTCCAATCAAATCAAATTTTATGCCAATTCAGTAATTTCAGGCAAGGGCTCAAAGATCTGAAATTTCTAAGAATATTATGAAAACCAGGAGTTGGACACAAGATGAAGATCTGAGTCTGTGTCCTTAGACAGGAAAAATCAATTATAACTCAACCTCTTATCTATGCCACAAGACAGCAGCCAGCTGCCAATATACTTTCTTATCAAGCAATTTATCAATATCCTTTCAATATATATTGCTTATTGCATTCCTGTATACTGGTCTGGCTGGGATGAGCTAACTTTCTTCATATTAGCCTGCATGGTGGTATGTTTTGCATTTGCTGCTAAAACAGCGTTGATAATACATCAGTGTTTCGGCTACTGATGAACAGAGCTAGCACTGTTCCGAGATCTTCTCTTTCTCTCCTCCAGCCCCCCAAATCAATAGGCTGGGATTGGCAAGAGGAGGTAAATGGCCATAGCCAGACAGTGTACCCAAACTGACCAAAGGAATATTCAATATGACATATAACATCAAACTCATAAATAAAAACTCAGGGAATGAAGGAGGAAGTGGGGACATTCATGGTTATGTTGTTTGTCTTCCCAAGCATCTGCTGTGTGTGATGAGGACCCACTTCCCAGGAAGTGGCTGGACATCTGCCTGCTGACGGGAGGTAATGAATGAATTTCTCTTTTTGTTTTACTTGTGAAAACAGATTTTTGCTTTTGTTATGAAACTGTCATTTCTTGATCCATAAGTCTTTTCACCTTCCTTCTATTTTTCTTCCACAGAGAGAGGATGGTGAGTGAAAGGCAGGGTGAGTGTTTGCCTCCTGGCCAAGGTCAATCTACCACAATCTGTAACAAATATTTGCCTCTGAATCATCCATAGCTGCCACTTGACCAGTTGACAGGATGTGTGAGCTGGAGGCTTGAAGGGAAGAGGAAACTACCAACAAAAGGGAGGTAAGAGTACTGGAGGACAGAGATCAATTCTTTGTCAATAAACAGAACTGCCTCATATACTCAACTGTTATTACTTATTTTTTCTTCCTAGTGGAAACTGAATTTCAGCTAAACACTTCAGTCAAGCAGGGCAATTTGAAGAAAATAGGGAAAACTAGATCCTATTGTAGTTGCACTTGTAGTTATTAATGGGGTTGTTTTTTATCAGAATCTGATCCAAGTCTTTTCATTAATTAAAATTTTATTAGATTCAGTCTCCAAGTTGAAGGAAAATATATTTGTTTTCCAGTCCATTTAACATTCATATTTGATATGATATAAAATAAGCAGTGAGTATATCAAAATACTTCCAAACAACTGAGATATTTTCATAAATCATATTTGTTTCTTTTTTTCCATACTACAGCAATGTGTTATTTTGTAAAAGAAATGCACAGTACAGCTATTTATTTACTTCAACAGGATGAAGTAAGAAACATAGGAAGCTTCTTCCTGTGTTTCCCAAAGCTAGAGAGAAAATGATGTTCTGATAAAACAGATCTGACAAGAACTTAAGATCAAGTAAATTCATTTTGTCACAAAACATACAGAGCTTCTTGAAAAACAACAACAAAAAATGCACACAACAATCGACACTGGAAAAGCTGCTTCCTGTTCCAGCATATCCTGCATGGAAGTGACAACATTAGCAAGTGTATTTACTCTCTTATAGAAACTTATATATATATATATATAAAAGATAAAAAGATGACTAAGATAAAAATTGAGAATATAGCATTAACATATCACACAACATAAAATATCATATTATTAGGCACCGTAACACCACAGTACTCCACTGTGTGTGGAAGAATTGAACCTTATTTTCAATGTCCTGTCTTTGTAAATTAATAAACCATTTCTATCCTTTTAAATGGTTAGAGCTGTTTGAATTGTCATTTGGATTGTAGCTAATTCATTCGTCAGTATAAATAAAGAATGCTATTTAATAAAACTGCAGTGAATATTTGTGATGATCAGTTACCTAACTATGAACATCAATACATGAAGAATCAAAAGAATGCTCTAAAGCTATCCTTGAATTTTCTGAAGGTGCATTAACTTGAATTGCAATCAAGATATTGTTTGGCAGCATCAAATTATTATGAACTCTTTTGTTAAATTTCCAATTAAAGTGATCCTTATAATTAAGTGCTAGCAAAAGTATGCTGCCTTTATCATTTTCAGTTTCCACTTATGCAGAACAGCTAGCTGACTTACAGAGTCCTCACTTGAGCCTCAGAGGAATCCAAACCTGTTCATAATATTATTTCACCATCTTCTCCCACTAAACTGAGTTTCAACTTCTTTCTTTGCTCTTTGCTCCAGCCCCAAGTGGAGGACCAAAGCAAATGGACTAAATTTCTAGGGAAAACATCTCTTTAGGGTAATTCGTGATGCTTGTTCTTGTTCTCTCTGAAACGTAACAAAATCTTTTTTCCTAATGAGGAGGAATCAGACGGAGGACATTACACAACACTTCAGAGGTCTGAGGGCTGAGGTGATGGGGTATGGGCCAAAGCTCAATGGGGCCCATCAGGCATCTCTGCATTTTGGTCCACATTGTCTATTAACTGAAAGGACTTCTGAAGGCAAGGTGAGTTGAAGGAGATGTAAATAAAATGTTGATGGGATATTTGCAAACTTTTACGTACCATTTCAAAATTGTACTTTGCAATAAAAAAATCCAATGATTTTTAGCATATTGAATGCAGGTGACAAAAGGAGGAAAAATGAAGGAAAGGGAGGGATGGGCTCTCATTGTGAACACATCTGTCCTCCTGAAGAACAGCTACATGCATTGAGGCCCTGCTTCAAGGACATGGTCAAGCATCGCTTGTTGGTAGGAAGTAGAGAGTAATTTATTTCCTCTCTCTTTGTGCTTACACACGGCCTTTGCTTTTTGTTTTTGTTTTTTGTATTATTTTCTCCCCCCTTCCTTTTTTCTTTAGTTAAATTATTTAGTTTTCCCTTAATAATAATAATTTATCTTACTAATTATTTTTCCTTTAATTAAATTATCCTTATTTCAACATGTGAATTGTTTTTTTTTTAATTTTCTTCTTCCCTCCTCTTCTGAGGAGGGGGAGTGAGAGAGCAGTTGTGGTGAAGTTCAGCTGCCTGGCAAGTTAAAACCAACAGAGGAATGTAGAGGAATCAGGATGAAAGAAGTGAAACTGAGCCTGGGAAGAATGAGTAGAGTGAAGGGTATTATTTTAATTTCCTTTGTCATCATGTCTTACCATCCTACTGTATTTTTAATTGGCAACAAATTCAATTAATAAACTTACTCATAATGGTAATTGGTAAGTGATCTCCCTCCCTGTCTTATCTCAACATATAAGCTTTTTCCATCTTATTTTCTCTCCCTGTCCTGTAGAGGATGGGGGTGTGAAAGAGTGCCTGGGTGGGAGTTTGCCCTTAGACATCTTTAACCCACCATGATGTATCAAATAAAACATTATACATAGGATTTGGAAAAAAAAAATCTTAAATCATTTTAGACCTTCATATAATTCTGTATGTTTTTGTTTTATATTTTAAACATCATTTGATCTAGCAAAAAGAGATTTTGTCTGGAGAGTTAGAATCATACTGCACAGGCACACAGACACTTATGAAGAGAATGTTATTGAAAAACAAAAACAAAACTTAATTTACTGGTACTTTTGCAACATTTCCAACACTCACATGAGGATTAGATCTCTCAAACAGGAGACTATCACTGGTGACAAGAGTCTCTCCTGCAAGGATCCTTCGAAATGACATAACACCAGAGAAAGGAGATCTGCACCTCCTTCTCTGCTCCCACTTGTGAGAGAGCTGTAGACCACAATGAGGTCACCCTTCAGTCTCCTTTTCTTTAAGCCAAATAAACTAAGCAACCTCAGCCACACCTCATGTGTCTTGCCCTCTAGACCTTTCTTCCATCTTTGTAGCCCACCTTTGTATGCTCTCTAATATTTTTATGTCCTTCCTATATTGTGGCACCCAAACTACACACAGTACTCAAAGTGAGAGCACACCAGAGCAGAGTAGAGTGGGACAATCACTTCCCTCAACTGGCTAGCAATGCTGTGCCTGAGTACCCCAGGGCATAGTTGTTCCTTTTGGCTGATAAAGCACACTGTTGACTCGTGTTCAACTTACTGTTGACCAAAAAACTCTTTCTGCAGGACTGCCCTTGAGCCTCTCATTCTGCAAGTCTATCCAGGGTTGCCCCATCCCAGGTGCAGAATCTGGCACTTGCTCTTGTCAAATTTAATATGATTGATGATTGCCCAAGCCCTCTAATTTGACAAAATGTCTTTGCAAGGCCTCTATTTCCTTGAGGGAGAGGGATCGTCTTTAATACTATTATCTCATATTTTGTTGAATGAACCAACAGGTTAAAAACTTATAAAGATGGAGATAGACAGGAAGGTATCATATAGACATGTATAAACTCTAATTTTACAGCAATATAGGCTTAAAAGGAATGTTTGGCATGTTTAGGTAGTGACTTAGGTTATTATTCAGGTTATTTGGGTTCTGCTCCCTTTGCTCAGAAGTATTGATATAAACTACTTAATCTCTTGCTTTCCCTTGTCTGACCTGCATGCCAATGACAGCCTTGTTAATTAATACTTAATATAACTGTTGGTATGTGGTAGTGCAAGTGTTACCTTAATTGTAGAGTGGGTTGTTTAGTCATTTAGCAAATAATAAAAAAAAAAAAAAAGGATTGCAGAATTAATTTTGTTCAAATGTATATATATATACATGCCTATCCATGGTTAATTGTATCTAGTCATACTGTGCCTCTGGTCATGATAGAATAAGAGACCATATCTTTTGTTTTAAGCTATCTAGATGTCTCCCTAGGAATTTTCATTCTATTTAGTCCTAGTTTAAGTACAAAGAGGGCATGTTCTGCTTTTAGTTACTCTAGTACATACCATGACATTATCATAAAATTTAATTTTTACTTTTTTTTTTGTTTTGATGGAGTATAGGAAAAGAAATTGCTCTTTTAACACTGATTTACAAAAATAGTAAATTTATACTCATTTATCTTTCAGTAGAATTTAGGTTTTCATTTTAAACATATATTCAAACCCACTTAAAGCTCCCAATTTACTGTGAAACATGATTACCTCTGCATATTTTTATACCTAACATGCATTTTTACAGAATGAAAGTATGATTTTTTGCTGTGTTCTATAAACATAAGTCCACATTTACTCATGGCATTCCCCAACAAATATTTTTCACCTGATAGGAACATTGAAGTTTTACTTTATTTCATAGCTACCCTACTATTTTTGGTTTCAAACCAGCTTCAAACCGCATTGGTTTTCAAACCTCACTTCAGGAAGTGCAGCCTAGATGAGTGGACGGTGAGGTAGATTGGCAATTGGCTGGATGGCAGAGCTCAGAGGGTTGTGCTTAGTGGTGTGGACTCTAGTTGGAGGCTGAAAGCTAGCAGTGTCTCCCAGGGGACAGTAATGGGTCCAGTGTTGTTCAACTTATTCATCAACGACCCGGATGATGGAATGCAATGCACCCTCAGCAAGTTTGCTGCAACACAAAGCTGGGAGGAGTGGCTGATACCCAAGGGGGCTGTGCTGCCATTCAGAGGGACCTTGACAGGCTGGAGGTTAGAACTGAGAGGAACCTCATGAAGTTCAACAAGGGCAAGTGCAGAGTCCTGCACCTAGGGAGGAATAACCCCAAGCACCAGTACAGATTGGGGGCTGACGTGCTGGAGAGCAGCTCTGCAGAGAGAGACCTGGGAATCCTGGTGGATAGCAGGCTGACTACGAGTCAGTAATGTGCTATTGTGGCCAAGAAGGCCAATGGGATCCTGGGGTGCATTCAGAAGAGTGTTGCCAGCAGGTCAAGAAAGTGATCCTCCCCCTCTACTCAGCTCTGGTGAGGCCATTCCTGGAGTATTGTGTCCAGTTCTGGGCTCCCCAGTACAAGAAGGACATAGAAGTACTGGAGCAAGTCCAGAGGAGGGCTATGAAGATGATAAGAGGTCTGGAGCACCTGTCGTACAAGGACAGGCTGAGAGAACTGGGAGTGTATAGCCTGGAAAAGAGAAGACTGAGGGGAGATCTCATCAATGTATAAATATTTGACGGGAGGGTGTCAAGAAGATGGATCTGGTCTCTTTTCAATTGTACTCAGTGACAGGAAAAGAGGCAATGGGCACAAACTGAAGCACTGGAAATTCTGGCTGAATATGGGGGTACTTCTTTACTGTGAGGGTGATGGAGCACTGGAACAGGTTGCCCAGAGAGGTTGTGGAGTCTCGTTCTCTGGAGATTCAAAACCCACCTGGACACCATTGTGCACAATGTTCTCTAGGTGATCCTGCTTGGCATGGGGCTTGGACTAGCTGATCTTCAGAGGTCCCTTCCAACCTCAGCCATCCTGTGATCCTGTGATTTGTTGGGGAAAAATAAGCCCTATTAGTAGTGTAATGATAGCAAGTTTTTTGATATGAAGGTCTCTATTTTTACTATTCATATAATGAAGTGATTCCAAAATGTGGAAAATTATGTCTTTATTTCCATCAAATGGTGAGAATTATTTTATTTTTGTAAATGCAGAGCTAATCTTGTGTAAAGTTGCAAGATTATGGATCTAGCTTTGTATTTGTTTATATATATATTTATATGTGTAACTAATAATGTTTTTCTGCTTGTTGTTTAGGATATTTTCCACTCATTTGAAAAACAGTGTTGAGATAAATGCTTTTGCAAATCCATAATACATATTAAAATGCTCAGAGTATTATTACTCTGAATAATTTACAGGATTATTGAAAAGTGATCCTCTTATCACTAATAACAAATTTCCCTTTTGTGAATCATTACTAATTCAGACCAGTCAGTTTGTGGAACATAGGTATTGAAATTGATGCAAATAATTTAATTTATTCTCATTTAGTAAACATCTAATTCATTTAAGACCAAACAGCATGATAAATTTCAGTTAAATCTATCTGAAAGTGATTTTATTTCTTAGAAAGGCTTAGAACGGCATTCCCTGAATAACAGCCATACAGGAGGTAGATGTCAAGCCACATAAAACTTTCTTTGGCAACTGTACTTGAAAGTAAAAATAAATACTATATTTACTAAAAGCAGTAGGCTACCTGATATTAAAGAGGAATACACAAACAATTTCTCAGTTATTTTAGTCACTGAAATTATACGCTACTTGGGAGACAGAGAGAACAAAACCTAATGAAAACATACTCTTCAAATAACAGAAGAGAAATGAGAGGGGAGGGGAGGGGAGGGGAGGATTATTTCAGTTGGAAGAGACTTTCAAAGCTCATCTAGTCCAACTGCCCGACTTCTTCAGAGCTATCCCAAAGTTAAAGCATATTATTAAGGGCATTTTCCAAACATCTGTTGAACACTTATAGGCATGGGATATCAACCACCTCTCAAAGAAGCCTTTTCCAGTGTTTGACCACCCTTGCCATAAAGAATGTTTTCCTAATGTCCAGTCTAAACCTTCTCTGGCACAGTTTTGTGCCGTTCCAGTGTGTACCATCATTGGTATGTAGGAAGAAGAGACTGGTGTCTCTCTCTCTTCTTCTTTCCCTCAGGAAGTTGTAGAGAGCAATGAGGTCACCCCTCAACCTTCTCTTCTCCAGACTAGACAAACCAAGTGTCCTCAGCCTCTCCTCACAGGACATGCCTTTCAGGCCTTTTAACAGCTTTGTTGCCCTCCCTCCTCTGAGGGAGAGAAAGTGCCTTTCAGTATCCCTCAGGACAATCTTCTCCATAAGTGTACCAGGGAATGAGGACTACAGACTAATAGGTGCGTAGTTTCCTAGGTCTTATCTCATGCCGTTTTTGTAGCTGGATATATATATATATTCAAATACCAGGTCTAAGATCTCACAGAGACTGGCAGAGTATTTGTGCCACAAGATACAATTAGATTAGTTTCCTGTGCCCACAGGACCTTTTGGATGTAGATTTGTAGCATGTGCTCCTCCTCAGAATTTGCTCTCCTATCTCATTGTTCTATCTTTCCAGTTTTCGAGCATATTTAGATGATATTCTTTCTGATGTTGTAACTGAGTTGGCTAACTTCACATTTTATTTTCTGCCTACCAGTGGTTAGGCAACCTTTTTCACGTGACACTCATCTCAAAAATATTTTCTTGCCCAGAACTAAAGATACACTGTGACTATTTACGGAAATTGATTTTCTGGGAATGTCTAGGACTGGCCCACTTCAAAACATACTGCAGAGTTATAGAAATCTATTTGTATAATGTCTGTTATCCTTAAGAGGGGAAAGGTTAACAGCTTCAGGTCTATTTCATATAAAGTTGCAACAACACAGATTTATGCCTGCATATATACTGATGTTTCTCAGAAACAGGGAAGACTGGAAATTTCCAGTACTGTCTTATCCTTTTCTTATAGTCAATAACAACTTAGGATGTGAAAGTTCCTGTAAGGCTTTCAGGACTTTAGGGTTGTCAGATTGCTAGGTTTTAGTGTTATGTGTGGGTTTTGTTGGTGGTGGTGGAGGGTTTTTTGTTTGTTGTTGTTTTTGTTTTCTCCCAGTCATAGTCTACAATTCATAAAGCGCATTTCACTTAAGTGATAATAGGAGGCTGAATCTCATCTTTAAGATGTGATGTTCAGACCTGGGAAGATTTCTAAGAAATATTTGCTACGAAAGTGAATGCTAAAAAAAATTAAAGTAAAATAAAAATCTCACTGAGCACTGTTCACATCAATGGGATTCGCACATTGAAGGTGGGGAGAGTGGATGTTAAATTTTTAGCTTTAACTGAATTCTGTCAGTTCTTCACCATTGAGAATTTCTACAATAAAATTTAAAGGAACTTAGAGAGTAGTCACCAGTGAAAGATCACCTACTAAACATCTAATAATAGAATACTGCAACTTTCCTTCAATTTAAATTAAATATGGCATTCCTTATCCTCTTGCTGTTTCTGTATATCATGTGTCTGTGTGTAAGCTGTATTTTTTATTTGTCCTGATTTTAGAAAGAATGTCAAAGCTGAAAAGATTTATTTCTTAAAGTCAATATTTTTTTTAAACTCTAAATGCTGATTTTACAAATACCTCCTTTAAATATCCCCTCTTTATTATTTTTTGATAGTAGCCTTTTTTGAAAAATGTGGAAAACAGTTGGAAAGCTGAATCAATTTCCACTTATTTTCCATCCATTGGTTGTCATGGCCTAAGGATTCTAAAATGCTAGGGGGCACAACCATTCTAGTTCTGTACTTAAATAGTGACACATAAATTGCTACAAAATTCACTGAATATTCTACAACATTTTTTTATGTTCCCAGTAATTAATATATTGTACATATTTTCTAATATTTAAGACTTTGCATTAAAAGCTAATGTGATTAATCTGTATGTAGAAGGGAGAGCCAGGAGATTTTTTTGTAGGATGCCATTTCCTCTAGCAATTTTACATACTTTCTTGAACAATTAATATCATCAGCGTTCTGCCTTTAGAAGATATGAAATAAAAATGAAATGAGGTTGTCAAGTTGTCATTGCCTAAACTGCAGATCTAAAAAGATTTCACGCAATTGTATTTTTTTAAGTATCACAACATCCATTCCATACAATTTGTTCACCTGAGGAGAAAAAATTGTCACTCAAACACCAAAATGTCAAATCTGCTGTAAAGCTGTCTTTTGTGTACACTCAAAATTTCAATTAACATTATTAAGTAAAGAACATATAAGAATTATGATGCTCTTGGTTCTGGAGTACTAAGGAGTTAATAGTCTTGCTTCTCAGTAAATCTACAGCATTCACTTGACAGCTAGTCTTAGACAGCTAGTCTAAGAATAGTCTCCTATACTTTCTTTATAACCTCTGGAGTTGTTGCTCTCCTTTGAGCACTACATCCCATTTTATCATAAGTACCAAAAAGCATGGGGTAGAGAGACCATCATTTGCTTTTGTGTGCAGAGGACTATGTGTGACTAGTTCAGACTTATAAACCTTACTTTTTTAGATGTCTGGTGGTGGGTAAGTCACATATTCAGTGTTTTTATGTTTGCTGATCTAGTTTTTTAAAAATACTTTTTAATGATAATGGGGAAAAAAAAGAATATAAGTAATAATCTGAAATATTAATACAGTGGCAAGCTTTCAGTAACATGATGGTGTTTTGTATTATTAACATGAACTTAAGTTTTAAAAATATCACCAAGCTCTTTCTGGCTTTTTGGAGAGGGTGTTTTAAATTGTTGCTTGGGCTATATTTTGTTTCTTATAGGCTGTGGTGTTCCCTATTTTACCTCTCTAAACATGAACATGAATTTACTTGTCAAAGCACTCAACAAGATTACATCATCTTGCTTGTCAGACAATTAAATAGCTTTCAAGCAGTGACAAATATTAGGTGATATGAATTTTAACAACCAGGAGAAAAGGTAAAATTAGTGCAGTAACAGAAGGCAAACAGAAATATATTGGGCTTGCAGCCCAGAAGGCCAACTACATCCTGGGCTGCGTTAAAAGAGGAGTGGTCAGCAGGTCGAGGGAGGCGATTGTTCCCCTCTACTCTGCTCTTGTGAGGCCCCACTTGGAATATTGCATCCAGGTCTGAAGCCCCCAGCACAAGGATGTGGAGCTGTTAGAGTGGGTCCAGAGGAGGACCACGAAGATGATCAAGGGGCTGGAGCACCTTTCCTATGAAGATAGGCTGAGAGGGTTGAGGCTGTTCAGCCTACAGAAGAGAAGGCTCTAGGGTGACCTTATTGCAACCTTTCAGTACTTGAAGGGGACTTATAAAAAGATGGGAAGCAACTCTTTGCTTAATGGGCTATT
The DNA here is from genome assembly GCF_009769625.2 of Cygnus olor. Classification (NCBI taxonomy): domain Eukaryota; kingdom Metazoa; phylum Chordata; class Aves; order Anseriformes; family Anatidae; genus Cygnus; species Cygnus olor. The sequence continues at coordinate 22,975,007 of NC_049171.1, forward strand.
GATAGGATGAGGGGGAATGGTTTTAAACTAAAAGAGGGGAGATTTAGATTAGAGGTTAGAAGGAATTTTTTCACTCAGAGGGTGGTGAGGCACTGGAACAGGTTGCCCAGAGAGGTGCCCCATCACTGGAGGTGTTCAAGGCCAGGTTAGGTGAATCCCCGAGCAACCTGATCTAGTGGGTGGCGTCCTTGCCTATGGCAGGGGAGTTAGAACTAGATGATCTTTGAGGTCCCTTCCAACCGAGGCCATTCTATGATTTTATGATATATGCTTCTTCCACCAAAATCTGTGTGTTTATGCTTGTGTTTCTTACAAAGAACTTCCTAGGAAAATCAGTGCCACAGGAACAATGCATCTCTGCCAGTGTTTAATCTCAGAACATTAGCTCAAGGCTTCCCCCTTATAAATGAATTACATTTTGAACTATCTCAGAAATCCCTCATTAAATCTATTAGTCTGTTTAATCACCCTACTCCTACAAAGTAGAGAGTAAGATTCAATTAGCTGATTGGGAAGATGTTGAAACAGTAAGGAATTCTAAAGGAAATGGGGGAAGGGAAATGGGAGAAAGGATGTGATCTTGCGGTTTAAGTACAAAGCTACAATGAGTAGTGGTTTGTATCTCTGGTTCTATCATGAACTATTTGAGACACTAGGGGAAATCATACAGGGCCAAATTTCCAGTGACATGAAATGCGTGCAGGTACGGGTTACTATGCAATCACACAAACAATTGCAGCTCATGGACAGCAGTGAGGGAGGAACTATAACTAAACAAGAAGATGAGAACTTCTTCCAAATTTTGGGTGGATCTGTAACTCTTTTCCAGCTCCCTGATTAAAAAAAAAAAAACAACAACAAAAAAAAAAACTTTATGCCAAAAGGAGATGAAAATAAATTTTTAAACACATTGTGAAATTACATTCTTGTTTTCTTGCTTTTAACAACTGATTTAACAGTGTTTGAATGCTCAAAGTCTTATCTAGCAGTTACATAGAGTAGCAGCTTAACTACCACAGTTCCTCAATTTGTAGACATTACTAACAGATTTGATCTTTTAGGAGAGATTTTTTTTAGAAATTTAGTCACTAGAGCAAAATTTCTTTATAATAAATTACAATGACCTGTTACAGCTATCTTATAGAAAATAATATTGCCATTAAAATGTTTATTATATAACTATGTGTTCTGAATTATCTCTGAGCCCTTGCACTTCTGTATTGTGTAGCTGAAAATAACTGATCAAAACAGGTTAATCAACTAGTGATTCTTGGACAGCATTCTTTTCTGTTACAGAACTGAATAACCTGGAATGGACAATTTCTTTTCAGAAAGCAGATTTCTTTGAACAATGCCTTTTGAGGGTCAGATCTGATTTCTCCCCTGCTTGGCCTTCTCTTCATATCTATTAAAGAGATATGAACATAGAGAATGTTTCAGTTTGTTCAAAATATATTGAGAGATACTTCAACATACTAATTTATAAATAAAAGTTTCTGGGATAACAGTTTGGAAGTGGTAGCAGTAAAGTGCACTAGGATAAGCTTCGAAGAAGCAGGAGCCATGACAGAATAAGAACTGTATAAAGTTTGCCTTGAACTTTAGGGCAGCTTCTAGTCCTCATCTAAACACATATTTTTGTTCAGCATCTCCCTGAAATTCTGAAAGGATTCCCTGGAATGAAAACTACAAATACAGTTGTATTAGTAAGTTTATTCCTAGCAAGTATAAAAGAAATGTGCTTATGTTCATTGCTCAAAGCGTTATTTTTTTGCTTTCAAACTTTTCATGCATAAAGAACTTGCAACCCAGCCCTTTTAGAAGATAACATAAAAGAAGCAATACATACCAATACAAAAAGGAACAAACACTCATGAATGAATTCACTTTATGTTTATATCTCTGAGGCATTGTTTTTTTCAACTGAATGTCAGCAGAGAAAATTGGAAGAAAAGGGAAGAAAGAGCAAATAAAAAGAGGGCCTTTCACCTAAATTAAATCTGCTTCAATTGACTATATAGTTAAACTGCTCACTCCTGCTAAATTACATGTATACTGCATATCAGTTACTACTCATGAACAATTAATATTAATTATAAATCAAGAGTTTTTTCTGAGGTTTTCTCTGCCTGGATTCAGACAGATTATGACAGCCCCTTCAGGTCATCTTTGCCCAGGTTTACGTCCATATTGTCAGGATATCTGACTATCATGACAGCAAGACAATATATGAGGTTGCTTTATTATATTGCTGTATTATACACTGGGAAGAAACGTCATGCCCTTAATTAGAATAGTTGGACCAGCATGGTCCTATCTATTGCCTCATTTTAGTCCTTCAAATAACAATGCTTCCCTGTTTCTCCCTGCACTCAGATGACAGGTTTCTGGCCATGGCTGCCAGTGGTAGACAGCAAATATTTTTTAGTATAACCTCAAAGAACTGTATACATAGATTGCACAGCAGAGTTTGGCCACTGGGCTGTTGCAGAAGCACATCAGTTCCTTGGGGAGACTGTGGCTTGCTAAGGTCATCAAACTGGGCAACCCCAACAGAAAGACTGGTTACTGTAATACGTTGCAAAGGTTCAGTTGTGAGATAGCCTGTATACCAGACCAGGCAAAAGATTCTTGGTCCCCCCAAACTGCAAAGTACCTTCTCGTGTTCTAGGGTTATTATAGACAAATGCTTAGATCTTCTTCCAGCAGAGAGATGATGATGAGCCACTTAGGCCTTTTTGTTAGTCAATAGTATAAGAACCATTTGAAAATCCCTACGCAGAGGACAAAGCTAACTTGTTTCCCCAAAAAAAACTGTTTCAGATATTCAGAGTGAACTTGATCAGGTTTTCTTTCTCCTCTCTGATCATGTTTTATTAATGCCAGTTACAGCCATTGTGGTACCAAAACTGTAAGCATTTATGAGAAAAAGTTAACACAAAACTGCTCACAAGTTCATTGCAAAGGTTTATAAACTGCCAGTTCTCCTACACAGTTGCAGTAGCCCTATTGTCTGACACAGTTATACCATATTGCCCTAGAAATGCGTCAGATGAGATTTCCAAAAGTATTTGTGAAGTCCATAACCATTTATGTAGGTTAAAGATAAGGCTACATGGAGGTACTTGTGAAGTGATTATTAGGAAGAAGGTATTTAGGCAGCAACACTTAGTAGGATAGCTTTGGCTTGCCTGCAATATCGCAGCCTTCCAACTCCAAGCAGTAGTTGTACTCAAACTATTTACAAGCATGAGCCTTAATTCTAGTTATTCCGAGGCTTGTGTCTGAATTTCTCCACCAGAAATTTCTCCAGTCAGGTGCCTTACATGAAGCATGCAAGATAGTGGGAAGGCAGAATGATAATCAGGGGCCTAACATGAATTCAGGACTAGTTAATATGGAAGAAAGTACCATGAGAAGGTAGGAAAACCCATATATAAATCTATTATCATGGCTCCTATGATGTTTGCATCGTACGATGTTGCTGGAACTGCCTCATCATCTTTGAAATGAAAGTAACTGATACAATAAGATACATTTTTATATAATATAAAAAGATAAACAAAGAAAATAAAATTGTCCATATGAACACATAGAAAAACTCTGACATCAGAATCATGCCAGTATGAACAGTTAAGTGAGATATTAACACAAGCTAGAAATGGTATTCATACTACTACATTTTATGGTGGTATTTCATTATTTCCTCACCTTAACAAATGCATTGGTTTATGTTTCTATATTGCTTATCTAAATTATGAATTACCACAGTGCTCAGTGACAACAAGTCAAGCAACAAGTAAAGCATTAGAGTACTCTGAGGAGACTTTGAACCTGCTTTTCCCAAGGTGCCCTTATGGAACAGGTATGAGGCGCTGAAACTTGATGGACAAGCAAACAATGATGTGGATGAAGGCCCAGCCAGGTTGGACTGATTGTCTAGGACAAATAAGCCTACAACATGTATCACAACTGACACTGTCAACAAAAAAAAAAAAAAAAGTGTTTTTGTCACAGGTGACTCCCTTCTGGGGGGAATCCCTTCTGGGGGGAACAGAAGGCCCAATAAATGAACCAGACCCAACCCATAGGGAAGTCTGCTCACTCCCTGGTGCTTGGGTGAGAGACATTATTAGAAAACTCACTAGCCTGGTATGAGGTATGAGCCTTTGATTATTACCCAGTATTAGTTTTTCATGTTGGCAGCAATGAAGTAGCAAAGAGAAGTCCAAGGGTAATCAAAAGAGACTTCAGGGCTTTGGGGCAATTGGTTAAAGGATCAGGCAAACAGTTAGTTGTCCTGGTTTCAGCTAGGATAAAGTTAATTTTATTCCTAGTAGCTGGTATGGGTTGTGTTTTGGATTTAGGATGAGAATAATGTTGATAACAGGCTGATGTTTTAATTGTTGCAGAGTAGTGCTAACACTGAATCAAGAACTTTTCAGCTTCTCCTTTCACCCTGTCAGCAAGGAGGCTGGGGGTGCACAAGAAACTGGGAGGGGACAGAAAGAGGACAGCTGACCCAAGCTGGCCAAAGGGATACTCCATACCGTGTGATGTCATGCTGAACAGTTATAGAGGGTGGCTGGCCGGGGTGAAGGGGGACCGCTGCTTAGGGATGGGATGGGTGTCGGACATCATGTGGTAAGCAAATGCATTGTGCATCACTTGCTTTGTGCATATTATTATTACTATTAACATTATTATAATTATTATTATTTCTCTTTTCTTTCTGTCCTATTAAACATCTTTATCTCAACCCACAAGCCTTTACCATTTTCCTTCTGATTTTTGGGGGGGTGAAGGAGTGGCGAACAAACAGCTGTGTGGTGCTTAGCTGCCTACCAAATTAAACCACAGCAGTGTATTCCTGTACCCTTCCAGAAGCAAGGAACAATATTGAAAGGAACAGGCAGACCCAGCTGATCAGTGCATGACTCCAAGTCACCAGCAGAATTCTGGGTTTCTTGATCATGGGATGGTCATCACCAGGCCTGCTGATGCCTAATCAGTTGCACCTCTCTCAGAAGGGGAAAAGGATTTTTGCACAGGAGTTAGCAGGGATGAGTGACAGATCTTTAAACTAGATTTGAATGGGGAAGGGATAAAACCAGGCTCACTAGTGATAAGCAATGGGGAGGCATGCCAAAATTAGAGGGACTGAGTGCCAGTAAGATCCTTCAGTCTGCTCCACAAGTTGCTGGATACGAAGAAGCACATTTTAAATGATTCTAAACCAATATACACAGCATGAGGAACAAGCAAGAGGAGCTAGAAGCCTTGTCTCAGTCCCAGAGCTATGGCAACACTAACATAAACAAAAGCTGGTGGGAAAGAGTCCTGTGACTGGTGCATTACAATGGACAGTTACAGGCTCTTCAGAAAGACGGGCAGGGCAGGTGAGGCAGGGGTGTGGTGCTGTATGTAATGCAGGGGCTGGACTGTGTGGAGGTTTCTGTTGGTGATGACATGGTTGAGAGCCTCAGGGTAAGGATTAAGGGAAAAGCAAATAAAACAGATGTCATTCTGTGTCATTGTGACAGTCTTCGTAGACCATCCAGCCAGGATGAACAACACTGATGAAATATTCTCTTAGATCTATTTGATGATTCTTGTGGGTCCCTTCCAACTGAGGGATATTCTATGATTCTTTCATAACATGCCTAACACCAACATCTTGAAGGCAACAGAAAAAAATGTTGGAGTAGAGTTCTGGTAGTTCAAGACGAAGTAAGAGAGGCAATTATTGCTGAGGAATCAAGACAAAAATATTTAGAGAAACCGGTGGGGGGGGGGGGGGGGGGGGATTTTTTTTTTTTTTCTGGACATATAATCCTGATCCGGTTAAACTATATAGGGGTATACTATGTATATCCTATAAATATTCTTCCAATAATGCAAGAGATTGACTTTCTTTTTACTAATGGTGTATGCACTGTGAATGAGGGAATATATATACTTTTATATATGTTTTTTTAACCTTATCATACAATGAATTATAAAAAATAAAATAAACTGAATTTAATCAAAATTCTGAATGTTGTAAAAACTTTGACTCCAATTTTGTGGGAGGAGAATCAAACACATATTACAGTTTTATGAACCAATGTAGCTAACAGAATTAGCATGGATCCCAGGGATGTAAGAAATCCTTATTCAAGTGCTAAAATCTTCCTCTAAAACACTTTTTTTTTTTTAATGGAAGGAATTGTGCTGAAGTTCTAATTCTATTTTTTACTTTATAACTAATCAATATTATTTCATCTTTTTCCTGAAGCTAAAATATATATATTTATATAAATATTTATAAATCTGCTGTGTTGTGAGTAATTACAATGGGCAAGGCAATGGTTGTACTGGTTTATTACTCAAAGAATAAAGAAATAAAGCAGTATAGTAATAAATATCTGTACATTAGATGTTCTTTGTACATTAAGAACAGTTTCAGAGGAAAGTTGATAGAAATCAGAAAACAAAACTGATCTGAATATTCCCTGAAAAGGAAGTTAACTATTACAATATCCTTTTTTTTTTTTTTTTTGAAAAGGATCTTACGAGGTCATCTAGTCCAATCTCTGAAAGCAGGACCCATTTGCTTGCTCAGGGCCTTCTCTGAAGGTCTGTTTATGATAAACCAGAGGTTCCACACGGCGAACTGTTCTAGTATTTGACCACCACCATTGTGATTATTTTCTCCAACACCCTAAATGTAATTTTTGTGACATAACTGTGTCTACTGCATATTGAACTTTCACTGTGCACCTTCAAATGGAGGCTAGCTCTGTCTTTTCTGTAACTACCTACTTGACTGTTAAAGGAAGAGGTTCTTCACCGAGAGGGTGGTTGCACACTGGAACAGGCTCCCCAGGGACGTGGTCACTGCACCAAGCCTGTCTGAATTTAAAAAGCGATGGACTGTGCACTAGTCACATGGTCTAAACTTTGGGCAGACTGTGCAGTGCCAAGAGTTGGACTAGATAGTCCTTATGGGTCCCTTCCAACTCGGGATATTCTATGATTCTATGACATCAGTAACACACTCCCACAGTACTTCTTTTTTTTCTACAGGACTGAATTAATCTCAGTGTCTCTTAGTATATCATGCTCTTCATTAAATTAATGAAAATTAATTATTCTGTTTTGGATTGAAGGACATCGAGGTGCTCGAGTGAGTCCAGAGAAGGGCAACGAAGCTGGTGAGGGGTCTGGAGAACAAGTCTTATGAGGAGCGGCTGAGGGAGCTGGGATTGTTCAGCCTGGAGAAGAGGAGGCTCAGGGGTGACTTATTGTACTCCACAGGTACCTTAAAGGAGGCTGTAGCGAGGTGGGGGTGGTCTGTTCTCCCACGTGCCTGGTGACAGGACGAGGGGAATGGGCTAAAGTTGTGCCAGGGGAGGTTTAGGTTGGATATTAGGAAGAACTTCTTTACCGAAAGGGTTGTTAGGCATTGGAATAGGCTGCCCAGGGAAGTGGTTGAGTCACCATCCTGGAGGTCTTTAAGAGATGTTTAGATGTAGAGCTTAGTGATATGGTTTAGTGGAGGACTTGTTAGTGTTAGGTCAGAGGTTGGACTGGGTGATCTTGGAGGTCTCTTCCAACCTGGATGATTCTGTGATGATTCTGTGTAAAATCAGTTGTCAACTCATTCAGTGTTACTTCCACTTCACTTAAGGTCAAGGAAATCTGAAGACTGTCCTGAAAATTACTGTGTTTACTTCTCCAAATTGCTGAAATACAAAATTTGAGTCAAACACTGAAGATATATTCACATAAAGAGTTGTCAGTGGGGAAAGAATCATTTTTTCCAAAGGAAAATGCTGTGTTCTGGACTTGGGATGGAGTAATGCTGGACACAGGTATAGACTGGGAGGTGGGTAGCTGGAGAGCAGCTCAGCAAAAAGGAATTTGGGGCTGCTGGTTGACGGCAGGCTCAACGTGAGTCAGTAGCGTGCCCTGGCAGTCAAGAGAGAAAAGTACATTTTAGGATGCATTAAATACAGCATAGCCAGCTGGTCAGAAGAGGTGGTTCTCCCACTCTACTTAGCACTGGTGTGGCCTCACCTTGAATATTGTGTACAGTTCTGGGCTCAACAATATGAAAAGCATGTTAAGGCCCTTGAAAGCATCCAGAGGAGAGAGGGCAACAAAGCTGTTAAAAGGCCTGGAAGGCATGTCCTATGAGGAGAGGCTGAGGACACTTGGTTTGTCTAGTCTGGAGAAGAGAAGGCTGAGAGGTGACCTCATTCCTCTCTACTCCTTCCTGAGGGAAGGAAGAAGAGAGGGAGACACCTGTCTCTTCCTAATAACTAATGATGGTACACACTGGAACAGCACAAAGCTGTGCCAGAGGAGGTTTAGACCGGACATCAGGAAACCATTCTTTATGGCGAGGGTGGTCAAACACTGGAAAAGGCTTCTTTGAGAGGTGGTTGATATCCCATGCCTATAAGTGTTCAAGAGATTTTTGGACAATGCCCTTAATAATGTGTTAACTTTCTCCCTTTCCCTCTCCTTCTCTCTCCTTCTTGAGATAAAAATGGAAGTGTGGAAAGAGTTATGTATGTTTTGAGAAATTACGTTTTCCTTAAGTTTTGATTAATGTTTTAGCTAATATAAATTTTGATTAATCCAGTTTTTGATTGATTCACATTTTGATTTCCTTATCTAGTCTGAGAATGACAATTGCAGGTTTGTTTGGTTATTCAAGTTAGAGGTGAGAAATAAATATTGAGTAGGTTTACCAGGCTTAGGATAATTGTTTTCTGAGATCAGTAAACAGAGTAGGGGTGCTGTGTGTGTAAAGGTTGGGTACCTGATGACAGTTACATCATGGGAAAAAAAAATAAATTGTTGACTGGAAAGAAGTTAAAAAGCAAACACTAAATTTCCTTGCTCATTTCTTCTTGATATTATGTTGTAATATTCCACCAGATGCTGTACTGTGATGGAGCTGTATTATATATGCAGTAAAAGAATTGAACCTACTTCTTAATAAACAGTATACTATCCAAATTGCTGAGGGAATTCTTTGCCTCACAAGTTAACTAATCCTCTTATAAATAAAGATGCTAAATATTCTCATGTACCATGTTTTCAAATACATTCTGAACTCTGGGAATGTTAAGGAGGCAACACAGTTATACCCTATTTATCTAGGATGATTCTAGATTTACAATTGATTTAAAGCTCAGTTCGTAGCCCCAGGTTGGAATTAATTTGATGAAATGTTTTAGTATTTTTTAATTAAACAATTGAACATTCAGATTCTTCAGTGTATGGTGTTGCTCTGAACAAAGGCATGACCTTGTGCAGATAAAGGACTGTCTGAAGGTGGTTTCATATCATACCTTAACTAGTCTACCTGTAGTTTCCACAAGCTATGAGGTATACAACAGGTTTCAGCACTTGTGTTATGGGGTGAAGCCTATTCAAAAGCACCAAATGAGACTTCAAATAGATCTATTCAACTCTGACTAAATTACTCTGATACAAGCTGGAGAAAGCAACAGAATAAACGAACTGCAGACTTTTCTAACACACTTAACACAAGAGACCAGGCGGTGATAGAAACCCAGTGACAGTCCCTAATGCAAGCAATATCAGATGCTTCTGCCAGCGATTTGGTATTTAAAAAAAAAAAAAGGAAAAAAAGCAAAACAAAGCAGTTGAAGGAATATCCTCTCAAGGCAGTAGCAGAGGGGAAAAGGGGAAGATACACCCTGGGGAAGTCCAAGCCCAAGGAGGAGCTGCTTAGAACAGGAGACTGACATAGGGGTTGCAATTCTGAATTGTATGTGCCACAGAATATAAATTTTTAAACATCAACAAACACATGCTATACCCATCCTGTTTGGGAAGTACATTTTACATTATAGACCACTGATTAAGGTACTATGTTCCTGCTGCTGCTACCTTGCTTTCTGTGATAGCTAGAAATTTCTTCTGAGGTAGAGAGGAAAGACAAAAGAAGGGGAAAAAAAAAAGACCGTCTTTTAATAAGATAAACCCCAAAATATCAAAATAATATAAATAAAAATGAAGTACAGGAAACTTTGTCAGATGGTTATACCTGTTTTGACAAAAGTGCACAGTTTACTAAACAGAACTCTACCCTGCCTTGGAGGGTAGGTTAGACTTTACAGGCTTACTGGTAAATTACTTATATATTTTTTAAAACCTATTCTGTATGTTGAATTCTATGCATATTTTATCATCTTTCCTCCTTTTTTTGTGTTAAAAGTGTAGACCTTGGGTAAAATAAAGAAAGAAATTACTTTTTGTCAAAATGGTGCAAGAACATATCTCTGAGGTTATGAAACTGACTTCATTAGTAGCATATGTCTTAAATTTTTGCTATTATTTTAGCTGCCCTGAGAGACCTTGAAAAATGAAACTGTGTTAATGGACCTGAAATGATACTTCTAACTTTAGCTTAGAATCATCTATGCATTATATTATAAATGAGAAATAGTCTGTCTTTTGCATAAGAACAATGCCAAAAATTTTACAAATAAACCATATTGGATTTTGTGCTCTTTAACTATGATTTTTTTTAACGGTGACTTTTTTATTTTTTAACAGCAAAGACATCTACATTGTTCTGTCATTAGTAATAGTTTCCAATGAAACTGCAAAGAAACTTTTACTGATTTGTTGTAAAATGATTTTCAATCTTTCTAGACAAAAAGATTTAATCCAATTGCTATAATTCTAAATGGTTAGAAAGTCTTACTATTTCATTTCTGTTCACAGTTCTTTTTCTGCTGATAGAAAATAGAAAATGTGAAAGCTGATATATATAAACATTAAACTCCACCTTCTTGGATTAGATAACAAACACTGCTTTTTTTTTCTGGAAAGCATGTTTCTACCAAGTTGTCAAACCAAGAGCTTTTCAAAGCAATGGAGGAAAACATCTCACTGCACATTCAGTTTTTCCTGTCTTCTAACCAAATTTGTAGATCAACATTAGTATTAAAAATTAAGTGCAAATATAGTTCATTGTTAGAATGTCTACAGAAGAAAAGTACTCCACAAATAACTTCAGGCATGCTTTTCTCTTTTTAATTAATGCAACCAAGTGCACAAATGTAACCTCAGAATAGCAGAGTCTGGATTGTCCAATAACTGAATTCAGTAACAGAGGCCACTTTCTTAACTTTTTTTTGCCATTGATACAACAGTACAGATTAAAACAACATTTCTCTTCTCCAGCCAAATTCCTTGTGACCAAAGATACATCTGATAGCTCTCAAAGATGTTATGTTGCCTCCATTGTGAAGGCAGCAGTAACTTAATCATTAAAGTTGAAGCTAATTTTCTATGTGGTACTGTTTCATAAAATTTGATTGAGAGTACATTATTGAAAAAGTTAACATTTTAATATTTGTAATGAATTTTAAATACATGACAGAAATACTAATACTAAAAGATTGTGCATTTTATGTTCGCTGTTAAGATGCTGGTCTCTCAGACAAGTCCAAAGACATATCTAGTTTAAAATATAGCTTCTCAAATAGTGGATTTCACAGGAAAAGCAAACAGCTCCTCTATTTTTCAGCCACAGATGGATTTCTGAACATACTTTAAATTGTAGTCTTTGACCATTTTTAAATCTGACAATTTAGGTCCTGAGCATATAAAAGCAGATTATCCAATCTCTAAATGTTTCAAATAGGAAAATAAGATACAATAATGTCCCCAGTGAGATATCTTCAGCTCTGAAATTGACTTTATTGGTGTGTACATCCAAAGAAAACTATAAGGCATATATTCTCAGATTTTTCAGTGGCAGCATGGGCATGACAGATAAAGATGGAATTTGGTGACTTGAGATTTAATGTTATAACATTAAACTAGTTTCTTAATAATAATAAAAAATCATGCAGTTCATCTACTGCCAAATCCTTGCCTAAAAACTTCTAATCCATTGGCAGAACTTCTAAGTCTCAAAGGGAAAGAAATACCTGAAAGTGAGATACAAATCGGCAGCTATGAGAACAATACCTATATTGATTCACCCGCAAGGGGGCAAACGAGCTCAGATGTTCGGCCTTGGCATCACAGAGGCTATCTGGTGCACAGCCAAGCATTCCCACAGCACTGCTTGGACTTTTTTCTTTCACTGCCTGGAATAAGGCAGCAAGTAGAGCTATTGTAATGAGGGATGGGATAGGGACAGATTAAGTGGAGCACTGCTAAGCAGCAAGAGGTAGGAAAATTGCTTCAGTACCTGAATGCACATCTTTTTTATATAATATGTAACTGTAGAATTACAGCAGAATTAGCAGATAGGCAATATTCAGAGTTTGCTTGTTTGTTTGTATTCTTGTTTTCTGATATTTTTGAGAATTAGATTAGGACTCTGAGAAAGGTCAAGTCCTTCAATGCATAAGCCAACCATGACACTTTTTGCTTCAGTGTTACAAATACACTCAGCCTTGCTGAGACAGTTGGTAGAAGCATGGGGAGGAAAGAAACCGGTGATGGTGTCCCACATATCCTCTTCCTTGCCTGGATTCTTTTCCCTAGCATGCAGGAGGGAAGCTCTCTGAGCATGCTGGCAGGAGGATCCTTGTTACCTGTTACTGAGGAAAAGTAACTTTCAGTATCTATCCTGTTTGGGCAGTAGTGATGAAGGAATGCTGCTCTAATTGTTGCTAAAGGATCAAATGATCCATCTGTTAATCTCTGCTTATTTTTTTCCCAATTCATGTCATGTATTTGGCACCCCTATCTGTTATTCAAACAGATTTTCACTTGGTCTTCACTTTAACCCGACACTGGATGAAGGTTCAGTTGAATACAATTTCACATCCAAATTGGTTTCACAGTGGGTTTAAAGACTGGGTGGACCAAAAAATATATTTCCTGGCAGAGTACTGGAAATAATAATGAAAAGACTATGTTGCATTCTCCTCACTTAAGCTATTTGAAACTTAGATACAATTCAGATACTCTTGGAAATGCTACTACTACACAGTATGATTGAAATCATTTTTATAAAGTTACGTATGCTGAGAATGCAGAACCTCTCCCCCTATTAAAATATAAGGAATCATTGATGCTTGAATATTGGGGCAACTTCTGCCATACACATACTCTGTTGCAAAAGGTTTATTAATAATAATAATAATAATAAACAGAAATAACATAAAGGAAGTTATTTTCTTTATCAAGATAAAAGTGCAAATGAGGATTAGCCATAAGTATAGAAGTGAAAGAAAACAATTTGCACAATTTTTTTAATTAAATTGTCAATACTTGTCTTGCATTGAACTGTGGGATGTACTTTGCTTGAACATACCCGTATTTAATTGCTCATTATATATTATTCAAATACTTAAAATTGCTGTTGTGTTCATATAATTTTCCTGTGATTTAATACCAGTTAATTCACAGAGACTAAGGTATTTGCAAACTAGTAGTAGGTACTTGTGCTGATTCTTTTCTCAGACAATGTGATGTGAAGCACATTCAAACAAGGCTTACAAATATGGCTTTTAAATAAAATATTTATTTGAATTTGTTCAATTCTGCCTCATAGGACTTAGTTTAAATTCATTATTCTGTTTCATATATCTACCGCTAACCTAAAAATAGTTTTATGAACATTAGAGCTAAGTGAACCCTGGTATTTTATATAGCTAGTGGTTTAACCATAATAATTTCAGCTAATTGCTCTTCTAATTTTTTTCCACCTCAGTACCTGCAGTACCCTGTCATCACCCTTTCCTTTTTTTACCTTAATACTTACAAATCTCCTTACTTTGTTAGGACTTACAAAGTAGGAAAAGCAAGTTTAGAGGCAAGACAACTGTTGCTATGTGTCTAGTTTATAAGTCTAAGAGCTCTCTTTCAGCTGCTGAAGATGAAACAACTGTCTTTAGGAGAGCTTCTGTGAAGATTTTTCATACCCTTCATATCTGAGCTTATATTTTGTAGATCTCTTGTTCTGCTAAGTTAAGCAGAAACTAGCCAAAGATTTAAAGTAGCTAGAAAAGATTTTAAAGATGATAGACTACATGATCACACATTTTTCTCCATAGAAATTCATCCAAATATTAGAAGCTCTAAAATATTTTAGTTTTAATGTAGAACAATAACTCTTTAAATACAGACAGAAAAAATCAGTATGTATGGTTGAACATTAGCAATGAAACATAGCTGCAATGGAATCATGGTGTCATATCAAATGTTTTGTGATAATCCTGAAGCCTCTCATGACCAATGTGAATAAACCTGTATAGTCATTAAAATGTATGTTCAAATACATTTTAATATACAATAAAATTGACAACTTCATAATCACAGATTCACAGGATGGCTGAGGTTGGAAAGGACCTCTGAAGATCATCTAGTCCAACCCCCCCTGCTGAGCAGGATCACCTAGAGCATGTTGTGCAGGATGGCATCCAGTGGGTTTTGAATATCTCCAGAGAAGGAGGACTCCACAACCTCTCTGGGCAACCTGTTCCAGTGCTCTGTCACCCTCACAGTAAAGAAGTGCCCTATCATATTCAGCCAGAACCTCCTGTGCTTCAGTTTGTGCCCGCTGCCTCTTGTCGTGTCACTGGTCACAGTGATAATAGTGCTTACTTGTTTGTTTAGCTGACAGAATTCAGCTGTAGAGTTTTTCAGCCTGTAGACAAAAATATTTGGCAAAGATATTCAGAACTCTTTTTTTTTGGGGGGGAGGGGGATCAGTTTTGCAAATATTTTTAAAAGTTATCGAAAATAAGTAATTTGCATTTTCATTATGGGTATCAGAAATAGCATTTAAATAATCTTACATACAAACACTGAAATTGTCAATATGTTCTCTATTATAAGTTCTTCAAAAGGTATTTCAGAGTATCTATGCTAGTAGAATAAAATCTCTTCCCCACCTGATCACTTTTCTGTTTTTAATGTTAAAATTTGCTTTACTCATCCAAATAGTTTTCTAGAAGTATAAACCAGGCATTAAAAGCTCCTTAAACTGGAGGGTACTCATCAACCACAATTTGATTCAATTGGTCTTGCAATCAAGTCTCACTGACAGTTACCGAAAGATCTTTCTTTGACTTGCTCTAATGCCAAGTGCATATCATTTATTAAGATTTGACCTACGATGAATGCAAGTTAATATTTTTGTAGTATGCTATGCCAAAAAAGGCTTAAGACAGTGGCTCCAGAGACTGTAGCAAGAACATTACAACCTGGACCTTGATAGAGCTGAGTGACTGAACATCATTATCTTGGCGACAAGACAATGCAAACAAGAACTGAATGCGAACTTGCTTGGGTAGGGGCCCAGTAACAACAAGTGACAGGAGAACACAACCTGAGTGATGGATAGGCGCAGTGCAATATTGCAATGGACCGCCTTGATTGATGGCTTATACTAACTGTAGCCACAACCCCTCAACCCTCCAAGGACAGAGACTGGCGAAAACACTGCTACACAGATGTGCAGCATTGCATGTGAACAGAACCCACACAAGGGCCAAATGTCTGCACAGAGCTTCACCTGAGCATGGCTAGGGTAACCACCTCATTTTCCCAGGCTGGGCTCTGCTGACCCTCTGAAATGGTGCCAAGTTTCAGCTAACTGCAATTTTGCATGTGTGCATGTTTTTTGCAATGATGAGGTGCCAATTATTTTTGTATCTCAGTAAAAAAAAAAAAAGCACCTCATACTCAAGGCTGGTTATCTATTTTATTGTGTAAAGAATGCCATTTATTTAAAAGGTGATTGTAATCTTACATCTCTCCTGATGCTGGGAACCCTGGCTGTTGCAGCATTGGACGAGCCCTGCTTGTTGTGTGGAGTTCCCGTCTATGGTGGTGATGACCAGCCTCTCTGTTCCTCACATCTTTATAATACTCTTCCAAGTGCACAAAGCTATCAGTCTCATATCTGTACATTGCTGAAATTCCTAGGTGGTGCACAGAGATTTTCTGAGGGCATTACACTCATACACATCTCCATAGGAGAGTAGTATATAGTTAGGCAGTACATGCTGACATCACAGTAGATCACTCATGCTAACATAGAGGTCTTTAAAATTAAGGCCTATGGTTATAGTCTGCCTATATTCTGCTTGACATCACTATTTTTTTATAACAATATCTTCCTTGGTGGCCCACTACTGTGTGCATGGGTCTCTGTTTCTGTATGTATATGCCAAGCTATTTCCAGCATAGCCTATCATTTGGTCATCTTTATAAACTGATTTTTGCAGTGCCAGTGGACATTTTTTCCTTTTTGCCTCATGACATGAATAGGATATTTCAAACTAGATTGCTAGTCTAGGATGTAGGACCTGACATCTAGAGTTTCAAAAGTGATTAAATTCAACTGCAACATTTTTTTCAGTTTGCTGCTCGAGATATACTGAAGAGACCAGACTTCTATGTGTGGCAGACTCCTTAATATAACATCTTAGATTTTTTTTCTCTGTATACCTGTTGTGAGTTAACCCCAGCAGGCAGCTAAACCCCACACAGCCACTTGATGACTCTCCCACAGCAGAATGGGAGAAGGATGGGAAGAGTAAAAATATTAAAACTCCTGGGTTAAGATAAAGAGAATTTAAAAGGTGAAGCAAAAGCTGTGGAAAGAAGAGAGAGAGAGGGAGGGAGGAGGAAGGAAGGAAAAAATGTATTCTCTACTTCCCATATGCAGAAAGATGTTTAGTCATTTCCAGGAAAGCTGAACTTTGTCATATATGATGGTTACTTGGGAAGACAAATGCCTTAACTCTGAATTTCCCCCTTTTTAGCTCCTTTCCCTGAGCTTTTATAGCTAAGCACTGTCATATGGTACAGAGTATCCCTTTGGTCATATGGGGTTGGCTGTTCTGGCTGTGTCCCCTCCCTTCTTGTGCACCTCCCAGTCTGTTCATAGGGAGGATACAATGGGAAACAAAAAGTTCTTGATACTTTGCAAGTACTTTTGAGCAATAGCTAAAACATCAGTGTTTTATCAAGACTATTTTGATTACAAATCTAAAACATATCACCATATGAGCTGCTACAGTGATTAACTCCATCCCCACCTGATCCAGTGCGATAGTTCAGAGTTTTTCATACAGTTTTGGCTAGAGTATATTTGATCTGTTGGCTGGTTGGTTGTTCTTTAAGTATTGACATGAGCCAAAATTTTTGTGAAAACACTAAGAATCAAAATGAAGTAAAACTGCTATATCTTGGAGTAACTTTTCTATCACCTTGGAGGAAACCTAAGCACAGATATAGGCTGAAGGTTGTATTCACAGCACTTCAAAACCTCCACTAAAATTAGTGTCACAACTTGGGACAAAGATATTCTCTCTGGCTTTTCCTGTCTTTATGACTGAAACATAAATAGATATGTCAACAATAGCTTAATAAATTACTAAGTTGAAGTTTCATTTGGTTTTAAGTTCCTTTTAATACTAAGGGTAATGGCAAACATTATATCCAAGGATATTTCATAAGTAGAACTTTACATCACAAATTTGTCTAATTATAATGGAAAGAAATTTTTATAACTCTTCTCTTGACATATGATTTATGATTCTAATGTCTGTTCTTCTTCGAAACTTTAAATGAACTTGTGTTCACTGATTGACAATGACACTTAAAATCTTACAGAATTCTGCTGTATTTGCTGTGATTATTGCACCAGTAGTTCCATAAAACCCAAAGTGAGTAAACTGATGTGACTTTAAATAGATGATCTGAGACACTGAAAATAAAGAATATATCAATCCCAACCCTCTTTACCCTTTTCCCATAAAATGTTATTTGCAAGTTAATTTGTTCCAGTAGATTTCTTATTTCTTATTATTCTCCACTTCTTTTTAATTTTGATTTCTTTACAGCTTCTGATTTTCCTTTGTTTTACAAGTAGAATTTATTATGAAGTTTAGTGGCTTTTTTTGTTGTTGTTGTTTAGCAATACAAAGCTTAAATATTATGGAGCAGTAACAACCTGTTTGCAAAAACTCCCACACAGAAGACTGAAAAAAAAATACTTTTTCTACTTTTTTTTTATAGAATACATTAATTAGCAGTTCAGCCCAGATGGATAGGAAGATAAATGTGGAATTTCAAATCAAAATCGTCTTTGTTGGAATACCTTTAAGAATTCTGATTTTTTTCCAGTGATAAATTCAATATATACCAGAAAGAGAACAAAAGGTGTTCATGACCTATAAGTGATATCTCTTACTACAGTCAGATGAGGTATATGTTCTGCTGTCACATATCAGCAGAAATAAAGAACCTAAATTCTAATATTCAGCCCCTGAGTTGTTTGTTACATGGAAGAAACAGGAGAAATCCTTGGCTCACCTTTTCCATGCTCCTCTTGATTTGACAGGTGTTGTCATCTGCTTGTTGTTTCTTTCCAAGATTGAATAATCATTTTTTTATTTTTTGGCATTTTACATTTGGAAGCCTCTGTTTTATCTTCTGTTTTTGAGATTGGATGGTTGAAACTACTTACATTTTTAAGAGATGAGTACACCATGGATTTACTACTGTGATGTAAGGATGTTTTAATTTTTTACCCTATTCCTTTCCTAGTATTCCAAACATACAGTTTCCTTGCTGTTGTTGTTGTTAATAGTGAGTAGTGAGCTAATACACGTGGCTACAAACAATACATATCAGTACATTTGCTGGATCTTCCTGTAACTAAGATGAGGTGTATAATTTGTTTCTGTTTTTGTTGTTGTTGTTGGGTTTTCTGTATGTTTAGTTCGGTTTCGTTTTGTTTTGTTTGCTGCACATAGTGGTAGCATTAAATTGTGCCATGAAACAGACAGCTATATCAAACAGGGAAAACATTTTATTTCCACAAGTATGCTGCAAAGACTCATGTTTTGGCATTTAGAATCAAGAAAACTGAACTGTGCTCAGGGACTGTTCAAAATTATGCAAATGAAAAGTCCTTTATATGCTGGGTATAAAAGAAGTTGGTAATATGTCTTTAAATGATTTGTAAATTCTCTTATTATGATTACCTCATAATTTCTTATATCTAAAACTCTTAGATGAGCTGCATATATTTCTAGTTAAAAGTTGCATGTGTAATTTACTCAATAAAAACACTTATTACTGTTCTTCATAATTCAGTTGTTGAACTGGTGGCAAAAGACATAACACTAGCAATAAAATGGACTCCTACAAAATATTGTAAAATAGAGAGTGATTAAAGCCTAGCAGAATAAAGGCAAGTAGAAAGCATCATTTTGCTACTGGGACTGTGAGTAAATTGCTTATTTAAAAAGGAAAAGGTTAATGTGTGACTTGGGGGAAATGGAATTGTTTGATAGCTCAGTAGAGAACTGACCCACCTGTATCTCAGACTTCAAACAATATGACTAAGTAATATAGTAAATTATGAGAAAAGCTTTGTGATTTTAGTGAGGGTAATGGCAGTTAACCTTTTAAAGCTGTTACATAAACAGCTTAAGACCTTCTATTAAACCAGTGGAGAAAACATTTCCATAGATTATGGAAACTGCACGAAGTCACCTAGTCCCTAAACTGCTGGTGACTTCAGGCTGTTTCTACTTTTATAATTTTTTTTGAAGTGCCTGAATTAAGGAAATTAACAGAGCATTGCTGGTTCAGAGATGTTAAATGATCCATTAAGGGACCAGTTAGTGCATGTATGTACAAAAACAAACAACCTAAAAGTGGTAAAGTGAGGGTAATTTGACCTTACCACATGCCCTAGAATTTCTGTATCAATAAAGAGAGCTACTAATGATGCCAGGGAGATGTATCTATAATAATAGAAACTGTGCAACAAGAAGGAAGCAGTATAACAACAGTGTGCTCAGATGCCATAAGCTTTCTTTCTTTTTCATCTCATGATTCAAGTAATTGTCAGTCTAAGGACAAAGTGTTACCAAAAGTACAGTAATGTGAAACAGAATAAAAGCAGATCATTTCAAAACCTAAGCAATTTACAAAGACTATTGAAGATTATATGTAAATTCATGAGTTTGCAAATTATGATTAGATTGAACTGAAAGCGATATGTTTTATTTGTTTAGTCTAGATGATAATTGATGAGTTCAAATTCCATTACAATTTAAGAAATAAGATTTAAGCTGGAGTTTAGTACAAGGTTACTTATCAATTGTAATTCACCGGGGGTTTATCAGAGATAAATGATCCATGGAAACCTGGGTTTAAACTGCTACCTGATTTTATCAGATAAAAGCTCTGAAGAGCAGATCATAGGAAAGACATAACTTAAAACAGTTTCTAAACACAACTGCACAGCATGTTTTGGACTAATGATGTATACCAAAATTACCAAGCAGAGAGAAGTACAATATGTTGGAAGTTGGCTGATATAATTTAATCTGTTCATCTGCCCCTTCAGTTAGACAAAAGAAATAAAGGCTCTACCAGAGACGATTTAGAACACCAGACCTAGCAGGCAGAACTTTCAAGTTATTGAACAGGAACAAGAAAAATAGTAATTAAGATTACATCAAATCAATGATTTGATAACACTTCCTAAAACGGTTTCAGTGCTGCTTAAGAGTAAGAAGTTTTTATTAAAGAAGTTTATTATAAAAGTAATGCCTGGATTCCTTTCATTATTTCTGCTCTGTCCTGTAGAGTAGAAAGTTTAAATAAACCCAGAATTCCCATAACCAGCAATGGAAATCTATGATACAAAAGACATGCAATTACCTAATATTTGACACGACATACTGTTCCCAAAAGACATATCATATTTAGCACTCCTGGTTATTTGTGCTTACTATAATTATATGAATTCTTCACACACTTGCAATTAGCCCAAAATGAGCTTTTCTTATTATGGAATTTCATAACAAAGCAAAACAAATTGAATGGAAAATTCCTGTAGAAATTCATATAAAAATTTGTGAGAATAGTCAGAAGAAAGGCTTCAACCTGTCTTCCCACAATCACAGGAAAATGTTATTGAGTTATTGGTTATTTTTCTCAACAGAATCTTATCCTGGACCTAAGAAAATATCCTACAGAAAGTTTTATTAAAACTGATGCACTTGCCTTCCAATAAAAAGTATTACAAATCAGCTCTTCTTGTAAAAGGCAAAAAATAAAATCCAGAATATAAATATGACATGTCATACCCTTTACTGGAAGTTAAAAGAATTACTGACATGAGTATTTTGGTGCCAGTCCCAGTGCAAGATGCATCCTTGTGCTGTTAGAAATGTTTCCTGTTTAATCTTCAAATGTAGTGCCTGTGAATAACATAGAAGTCTATGTAATGTTTTCTTAGGAATGGCTTCCTTCATGGATAAGATTTGTAGCTCTTGGTATAAGAATTCTGTAACCCCTATGGCTTTCAGAAGTAGATTTATATGAGTTTGGTTTGGGCTAAAGATGTGTTATTGAATTCTTTGCTTTTACCTTCCTGCCTGAGAAAGGCCTGGTCATTTATAATAAAAACTTCAAGGATGTTTGAAAAAGGATGGAAATTCCTGTGGTACCTCTATTCCTGCAATTTACTAATCTGTGAAACCCAAAGGCCATAATTTCTAGTTCTGTAAAAGGAAACTACAAATAGCACTATGCAGAATATCAGGGTTTAATAAAAGAGTAGGATCTTTAGTGGTGTAAATCCACAACTCAACAGATGTATGCAGATTTATACCATTTGAGGTTACTGCCCATAGACTAATAGAGGACATTTTCTGGCACACACCGATACCTTCATTTCACAGTTAAATTAACTTTGTAATTATCAAGATCTGACTCATTCCCTAAAAAGCCCTAATGATACCTATGCTGCTGATTTAAAAGGAACAACATAATATTAATCAGATGCTGAGTATTCCTAAAAGAAATAACTCTTTTTTTTTCTTCATGGTGGGAAGGCCTGATTTTTCAGACATCAATCGGCTCCAGGTGCTCAAGAACCCAGGAAATAAGGCAATATGTCATAAAATATGTCAATAAATATATACTAGATTATTAGAGCAATAAAGTAAGTATATTTCTAGCACACTTTTTAGGCAGTTTAGATTGCAAAAATACCTAATACCAAGTTTTATTATTTGAGAACCACGTTTCTCACTTATGCCCACATAAATGTTAAAAGAAAACCTTTACTAGATAGATGATTGCATACTGTCATGGTTTTGGCTGGGATGGAGTTAATTTTCTTCATAGTATCTGGATAGTGTTGTTTTTTTTTTTTTGTTTTGTTTTTTGGATTGATAATGAAAGTAGTGTTGATGACATACAGATGCTACTGAGCAGTGCTTACAGAGTCAAGGACTTTTTTGTTTCTCATGCTGCCCTACTAGCACAGAGGCTGGGGGTAGGACATAACCAGGATGGCTGACCCAAATGGATCAAAGCGATATTCTATACCATATGACTTCACGATATGAAGGTCTGAAGACTGAAGTAAAGAAGGAGAAGGGAGGATGTTCAGAGTTATGGTGTTTGTCTTCCCAAGTAGTGGTTACCTGTGATGGAACCCTGCTTTCCTAGAAATGGCTAAATGTCTGCTTGCCGATGGAAGCAGTGAATGAATTCCTCACTCTGCTTTGCCTGTGCATGCAGCTTTTGCTGTATCTATTAAGCTGTCTTTATCACAACCCATTCGTTTTCTCACTTTTACCTTGGAAAAGACCTTCAGGATCATGAAGTTCAACCATCAACCTGACCTGCAGCATTCCAGCACTAAACCATGCCCCTTAGTGCCATACCCACACATCTCTTAAATACCTCTAGGAATGGGTGTTCCACCACTTCCCTGGAGAGCCCATTCCAATGCTTGACCACCCTCTGCATGAAGAAACTATTCCTAATGTCCAATCTAAACCTTCCCTGGCACAACTTGAGACTGTTTCCTAACATTCTATCACCTGAGAAAAAGAGATCAATGCTCTCCTCTCCGCAACCTCTTTTCAGGTATTTATTGAGCACAATGAGGTCTCTTCTGACTCTCCTTTTCTCCAGAATAAACAACTCCAATTCCCTAAGCTGCTCCTCGTATGTCTTGTTTTCTAGTCCCTTTACCGGCTTCATTGCTCTTTTCTGAACATGCTCGAACAACTCAGTATCCTTCTTGTAGTGAGGGGCCCCAAACTGTGCAGCATACAAGGGAAAAATCAGTTCCCTAGTCCTGCTGGACACACTATTTCTGATGCAGGCGGACAGCTTTTCTGAGCAGACAGCTTTTTTTTTCTGAACAGCTTATTATTTTTTTTTTCTTTTATTCCTGCAAGTGTACTTCCTACTTGCTCTTCTATGGGAGTAAAATCTAGTACTTACGACAGTTGCAATCACTGATTTATATGACAAATAATTTCTGTAATCTTAGCATCTGTGTTCAGCCAGCTTAATTAGGTATTTATAAGTACACTGGTGGTCAACTTGTCCTGTTCTTACTTGAATAGAAAAGCTACAAGATGTTCTTTATTGAGGTCTAGCATTTTGGGGGAAGCATTGCGGTATTTTTAGATCTCACGAGGTGGCTAGTATGTTCAAAGCGTACCTGAAAAAGAAGCAGTTTTATAAATGGGAAAGTTGATAATGAAATAAATCAGATATACACATATGAAGATAAAGATCTACAGGTACATAGCTATTCTAGATGTTAACCGGATCATAAGCACTGTGGAATACACAGATTTCATGAAAACAGTCTTGAACTTAGTATTGAATTGCATCTCATATGAAAGTACAAAGAAAGTATGAATTTCATTTATTGTTCTATAATGAAATTCTACATCATGATATATAAAAATATTCTACATTGAACAACTCTGTTAGCTGTTAATCTGAATATAATTAAAATTGTTTTTTTTTAACAGCAGTTTTATTCTAATTGTTATGTTTAGCAGATTCCATAGCTAAACATTTAGTGATGGTATTAACATTTTCAAAACATACTTTCACAACCCTGGATGAGAAAATGTGTGTTGTTTTTTTTTTTCTGTGATTCAATGTGAAGACAAATTTGAAGCCTTGTATAAGAGTAAGAACGGTGTTAACTATTAATAAAAAATCTCAGTCGTCCCTTAGTTTTACTCAATCTGCAACATATCATGAACCCATTAATAGCCTAGAAAAAATAACGTTTTGTGAAAACAAGCATGTATCCTTAGTCCCATGGCTTGGCGGTTCTAACAGTATTCAGTCTGAGGTCAGAATTTCTTAATCTGTTCCTTCATGAGCAAGTCTGGGTGCAACTACACCTTTATAAACTGCCTAGGAACAAGGTACATCCTTGAGCACTGTCTCTTAATCCAGAATTCCATTTAACTGTTTGCACAATGATTTTGGTCTATGCCTGCTAATACTCACCCAGATTATACCCAGACACAGTTAAAGGATATCAGAGGACAGGAACCACTTGTTCTGGTTTAATGATGATGGGCAGCTCTCTGATGAGAGATCATCTGATGAGAGCACCACACATCTGCTCTCTCACTTCCCCTCCTCAACAGGACAGGGGAGAAAAATGATGAAGAAAAGTTCACGGGTTGAGATAACAGGGAGATCACTCACAAATTACCATCACAGGCAAAGCAAGCTTGTGTTGGGGAAGTTGAGTTTAACTTATTGCTAATTAATAACAGCATAGAGTAGTAAGATCTAAAAGTAAACTTAAAACACCTTCTTCCAGTCTTCCCCTTCCTCCTCTTCCCAAGCAGTGCAGGGGTATGGGGGTGCAGTCAGTTCATGATGCTTCTTTCCACTCCTTCATCCTCATTCTTTTCCCCTGCTCAAGCATGGAGTCCCTCCCGTGTGATGCACTCCTTCCCACAGACTTCAGTTCTTCAAGAACTGCTCAAATATGGGTTTATATCACAGGGCAACAAAGCTGGAGAAGGGTCTAGAGAGCAAGTCTTATGACAAGTGGCTAAGAAAATTAGGGTTAGCCTAGAGAAAAGAAATCTCAGCAGAGACTTTATTGTTCTCTACAACTATCTCAAAGGAGGTTGTGATGAGGTGGGGGTCAGTCTTCTCCCAAGCAACAAGCAATGGAACAAGAGGAAACGGCTTCAGGTTGTGCCAGGGGAGGTTTAGGTTGGATATTAGGAAAAAAAAAATTCACTTAAAGGGTTTTGAAGCATTATAACAGACTGCCCAGGGAAGCAGTTGAGTAACCATCCCTGGGGGTATTTTAAAGATGTGTAGGTGTGGTGCTTGGGGATGTGGTTTAGTAGTAGACTGACAGTGCTAGGTTAATGATTGGATTTGATGATCTTAGATGTCTTTTCCAACCTAAATAATTCTGTGATTCTGTGGTCATGCTGTGCAGTCCTTCAGGAATGGATTACTCTAGCATGGGTCCCCACAGGCTGCACCTCCTGCCAGACCACCTGCTCCACCTGTGACTCCTCTCCACATGCTTTAGTTTTCTTCAGGCCACATCTGCTCACCCTAGTGTGGGCTCTTTCATGGGCTGTCGGATGGATATCTCTTCTGCTGTAGTACACCATGGGCTACAGGGGGACAGACTGCATCTTCATGATGTCATTTGCAGTCTACAGGGGAACTTTTGGTCTGGAGCCCAGAGGACCTCGTCTCCCTCCTTCTTCACTGACTTCGTGTCTGCATAGTTGTTTCTCCCACTCCACTCCCACAGCTTCTATTGCATTTTTTTTTTCCTTTCTTAAATATGCACTCAGAGAGGTGTGAGTGACTACACAATGTCACTTATTGGATTAGCTTTGGCCAATGGTGGGTCCCTTTTGGAGCATGTTTTTGGCATATTTGTGAGTCTTGCTCAAGTCCCCAGTATATACAGTTATATACTGGGAATGCTGGGTAGACATAAGGAGTGAGATCCTGGTCACTTAATATATTTAATTTCCTTTAGTTGCTGGTTTGAAACAGGACCCCTAGTGCATGTAAGTTTCCTGTCTTGTCAAAAAAAAAGTGATAGGAGTCTTTCAGGGTCATGTGTGAGACTTTCCTTTTTTCCCATCTGGGCCACAGAACTTAGGGAAGTTGGACCCCATGCAGGATTTTCAGTAACAGATGCAGCAAGGAGCTGTCTGATTGCATTCATGACCTACCTCTGAGCACTTTCTGACTCTTTATAAATGATTAAACATTCATCCTCACATCACTTCAGTGAGTTAAGGAGATAGCCTTTGTTTATAGGGGTATAACTGAGATCTGGAGAGATTAAACAGACTAGTCTCAAAGCCTAATAAAAACTGGTATTGATTTGAATGAGAATTAGATCAGGCCATTTGTGAATTAACTTCCTGAGTGAGTGTGAACATCTGGTTAAATCTATTTATAGTACTAATACTTTAACACAAGCACGCCCCTTAAATTTTGTATTACTATACCTTCCTATGGGGAGGGAGGGGGAAATAGATTTTTTAAAATGCCCGTCTGTCTTTCAAGGAAATGTATATTTACTTTTATATAATAAAACATATACTGGGCAGGATATTTTGATATATGTTTAACTGGAAAAAATTGAAACATTTAAGCAAAATCTTACGTTTTGTCAGACAGTAATGCAACTGTAGTTGAAGTATTTATTTAATATTTTGACATCAGTTATATAATATTTAAGCAAACTGACTAAATAAGAAGTTATGAAAAATATAGCATCAGTCAATTAAATTATATGGAATAGAACCTCTGAAACATATATCTTTCCTGTGAGTCAGATTATTTTAATATGTTAACAATAGTCTTTTTAAATTCTGAATTCATAAGTTCCTCTGAAACAGCGAAGGAAGGGAAAGGGATTTTATTTTCATTTTGTAGGAAATCTGCTGCATCTTTTCTTCATTTAAATTACAGCAGCTTCAAGATCTAGAGATCACTACAAAGCCCTGAAGTCATCCCAGAGGAAGAGATGACAGAATTTTGTGTATATTTTTGAGCTACAATTATACAGAAACATAATAAGAGCTTCTTAGGAATTATTCTGGGGAGGTATGAAGCCCAGCTTTGATGTTGCTAACATTGTATGACCCAATTTAACAGCACAGTTGACAAGCATTTCAGTGACTAAGACATATGATTACTGGAAAGAATACAGAACTGAGCACTGACAGTTACTGGTTGTATGTGACTGTTCTGGGTTCAAATGCAAAAATGGAACATATTCCCATATATTAAGAAAAAGCATTTCTGGTGGAAAATAGTTCTTATCATAGAAATATTGGAAAGACGATATGATAGGAGGAGATAGGTGTGAAAACATCAGAGTGAATGGATTCTTTCAAGTCAGAGTAAGGCTAAATAATTCATTATTTAGTATATGGCTCTGTAGATCAGAATTTCTTTTATGGGTGGAAAGACTATGTCTTCAGACATGATATGCTTTAGTGATTTATTTATAAAATATATATACCTTACTCTAACTTTCAGTGAACTAAGCATCCGTTGCTCCTCAGAAACATATTCTGATTTATTCTCCTGCAGCTGAAATACTCTGGCCCGGTCTTTAGGTTTTTTAGATGTTTATAAGGGAAACTATGGGATTATGGATCATTGCTATAACAGATATGCATGTCATTAATTTTATACTGGCATTATAGTCAGTTCTTTATCTCAAAGGCAGGAAATTTTTTTCACACTGCTCTGTTAAGCTAAATCAGATCCACCATTGTAAAAAGTTATTTTTTGAAATTTTCAAGATGATGTTGAAATAGTTTCAAAATCAGGCAAAAGGCAATACTTTCTGATCAGCTAAGGCCTGATGGAAGTTTACTTGGAAAATCATACTTCATCAAAGGATGTAAAGCTGATTTCATTCAAACATCAATACTTTTTTATTATTATTTAATAAAAATATTAATAATAATAAATGTTAATAAACTGAGAACCTGAAATAGGTGAATAACACAGTAAAGGTACTGTGATTAAAGATAAAAGGTAATTATGAAAAAATCAACTTTAGGGAGGAATAAATTTGGTAAGGTTATTGTACTGGGTTTATGTGGCAAGGGCTTGGTAGCAGGGGGGCTGCAGGAGTGGCCTCTGTGAGCAGAGCCCAGCAGCTGCCCCTTGTCAGATCAGAGCCAGCTCCAGCTGGCTCCAAAAGGGACCTGCTGCTGGCCAGAGTCAAGCCAGGCAGCAATGCTGGGTGGGCCTCTGGGACAGCAGGTGAGGAACTAGGCCTGCAGACCCCAAGGTGAGTGCAAAAAGACGGGCAGGAGGTGCTCCAGGCGCTGGAGCAGAAGTTCCCTTATGGCCTGCGGAGAGGCCCCTGGTGGAGCAGGCTGTCCCCCTGGCAAGCCCATGGGCCCCACATGGAGCAGATCTCCACGCTGCAGCCCGTGGAGGAGCCCCACTGGAGCAGGTGGGATGTGGCCTGGAGGAGGCTGCGGACCATGGAGAGCCCCAGCAGGAGCAGGCCCCGGGCCGGAGCTGCAGCCTGTGGAGAGGAGCCCACGCAGGAGCAGGGGGTCTGGGGGGAGCTGCCACCCACATGTGGGGGGCCCCGTGCTGGAGCAGTTTGCTCCTGGGGGATGGACCCAGTGGTACGGAGCCATGGGGGAGCAGTTCTTGAAGAGCTGCAGCCTGTGGGCAGCCCCCGCAGGCTCAGTTCAGGAAGGACGGCATCCCGTGGGAGAGACCCCACATGGAGCAGGGGCAGAGAGTGGACCGTGAAAGAGCGGCGGAGATGAGGCATTAGGGACTGACACAGCCCCCGTTCCCCTGCGCCGCTTGGGGGAGGACATAGAATAGGGTGGATGGAGGGGGAAGGTGTTTTTATTTTGCTTTTAGTTCTCACTGTTGAATTTGTTTTGTCCATGATGGTAACTGTAGAGTGATCCCCTGTCCTTATCTGAACCCTTGAGCCTTTTCCATCATATATTCTCCCCTTTTTTCTTTGAGGAGGGCGTATGGAGAGAGCGGATGTGGTGGAGTTCAGCTGCACCACCACAGTTATTTATAGTAATCCATTTTAATAAAACTTTGGATGCCGTCATTGGTGAAAAACACACAACAGTGCAATATCAGAAGAGTACAAATGTTTTTGTTTTTTTTTTAATAGAAAAAAAGCTACAGACTGGTTATTTTAGAACAAGGGAAGTATTTAACAAATAAATTGCATTGCATTTGTTCAGTTTTATTGTATGTTATGCCTAAGACCTTGTTAGAGCATCAGGCTTTGGAAAGTGAATATTTATGGTTACTTACTGTATTTTTTCAAGACTTAGAAAGATAAAAACACCTTAGTTTAATATAAACATATATTAATGAAACTTTGCTTCATCAGGAATTATATCCTACATTTAATGGGCTAGTTAGTAAGCTTTCACTCCTATTGGTGGCTTTTCGTTGCTTTTCTTGAGAATGTATCTTTCAATGTATCCTATTTTACATATAATAAATAAAATGTATTACTGTTTTACTAAAGCAAAATATATTTTTCATATTGTATGAGCTTTCAACTTTGGAAAAATACATGATACAAACATACAGAGAGACTACACTATATAGTGCATAACGTGCTCTAAGACTGATCAAAAGGACAATGAATTACTGACTAATAACAATTTACTACCTTAACAGAAAATATTTAAACACCTGATGTTTTTGAACAGGATTAGATGACGTTATAGAAGATTTTCACTCTGATTAGATTTACAACTCTAAATCAGTAACTTCAGGTAACTATAATAATGAGATTAATCTGTTTTTGATACAACATGGATGATGTACTCTATTTCTGTTTGTCATTGTTCTTTATCTCCAAGACAGGACTAATATTTCTCTCTGTTTTTATAAATACAATAAACAAGAAAAGGAGACTAAGGAGAATCTCTATCCTTCTTGTATGTTGAGGGAAACAAAGTGACAAGAGATGAGGAAAGGCTGAAGTACTTAATGACTTCTTTGCCTAAGTCTTTAGCAGCAAGACCAGCTCTCTGGGTACTCAGCCTCCTGAGATGATAGATAGGGAAAGGGAGCAGAATGAAGCCCTCATAATCCAAGAGGAAATGATTAGCGACCTGCTATACCACTTAGATGTATGCAAGTCTATGGGGCCAGATGGGATCCACCTGAGGGTACTGGAGGAGCTGGCCAGAATTGCTCGGCAAGATCTTTCCATCATTTATCAGCAGCCCTGGCTATCAGGATAGAGGTTCCAGTAGACTGGTGGCTAGCAAATGGTGACACCCATCTACAAGAACGGGCCTCTCAGTCTGACCTGGTGCCAGGGAAGCTCACGGAGCAGGTTATCTTGAGTGACATCACAAAGCACTTACAGGAGCAACCCAAGTGATCAGGACCAGTCAGCAGACTGTGGATGTGGTCTACACTTGACTTCAAGTAAGGCTGTTGACACTGTTTTCCCACAACATTCTCCTGGAAAAGCTGCCTGCTCAAGGCCTGGATGGTGTGTGCTTCACTGGGTTAAAAAACTGGGTGGTGGGGCCAAAAGAGTTGTGGTGAATGGAATTAAATCTAATTGATGGTCAGTCAGAAGTTGTGGTCCCCCAGGGCTCAGTACTGGGACAGTTCTCTTTAACAACTTAATCAGTGATCAGGATGAGGGGATCGAGTGCACCTCAGTAAGCCTCGCAGAAACACTAACTTGTGTGGGAGTACGATTTTTACTCAAGGACAGGAGGGGCTCTGCAGAGGGATCTGGATAGGTTGGATTGAATGGCTGAGGCCAACCATATGAAGTTTAACAAAACTAAGTACTGGGTCTTGCACTTAGGGCACAACAGCCCCATGCAACGCTACAGGCTGCGGGAAGTGTGGGAGTTTTCCTCACAAGGGGTAGCAGAGAGGCAGGCACTGAGCTCTTTTCTCTAGTTACCAGCGATGGGACCCAGGGGAATGGCTTGAAGGTGCGATGGGGGAGGTTCAGACTGGTTATCAGGAAAAGGCTCTTTACTGAGAGGGTGGTCGAGCACTGGAACAGGTTCACCAGGGAACTGGTCACAGCACCGAGCCTGCCAGAATTAAAGAAGTGTTTGGACAATGCTCTCAGATTTTTTTTGTGTGTGTTTTCCTTGTTATGTAGCTAATGCAGCACATTATTTTGATGGCAGCAAACTAATGATTGAGTAGGCTATGATACTGAGGCATGGGAGAGCTGGGTTCTCATCCTGGTCTAGCTTTCTGAGTGTTTCAGGGAATCCATGCTCCTCTTAAAGCTTCGTTTTCAAAATCTGCATTATATTGATAAACACTAAGTTAAGTAGCCTTTCAGATAAAGTGATTGAATTAAAGAAGAAAATATATCAAGGGATTTATTTTTTTTTTAATTTGTCAGAAGAACTGGAACCTCTACTTTCTCCTCAGTCTCATCCTGGAATAACTATATCATTACTTACAGTGTTACCATTTGAATACATCAATTCTTGAGATAAGGCAAGGAAAGATACTGCTAGATTTTCAAACTGCAGCTTTGCTACAGAGCATACCTCATTTATACGGTGGCTATGTTTTATTGATTAAAATACGTTTTAAAAATGTATTACATTGGGTTTATATAATGAGAAAATTAAGCATGTCTTTTTAGTAGAATTCCTCCTGTTCTGAATGATAGAGATGACTATAAGCTGTAATACAAACTGCTCTGCAAGGTTTTAGGGAAAGGTTAAGTACACATTGGCAATGTGGTATTATGGAAGTGTGCTGGAAAAACTTGGCTATATTTCAGTACCTAGACTTAAAGCAGCAGTGGAAGCCTCAGCCACTAGAGACTGGGCTCTCTGGAGGCTTCGTTTCCTCCATCTTCAGAAACCCACAAGTGTGGGCAGCTGTACATAATTGTTTTCTCAGTCTGTCCTATCCTGCACAGCACCGTGTAATAACCATGGGGAAGCATAGCTTTTGCATGCAGTTCTCAATGAGTTTACATGGCCTTAGAAAACAATCGTCCTCCAGCCCTGAGACAATATTGTCCTAGTTCTTTGGTGTCCATGGATTGGTCAGTGGATACAGTCATAAGATGGTAGGACATTGTCCCAGTCTTTATGTTAACTTCTAGGATATACTGTATGTTTTTCTTTACCAAATGATAACCTATGCGTATGTTTACTTCTTTAAGAACTTATTTCAGTCCTCAGTTTTTGTAGATATCATTGTGCTCTAGTTAAAATAATAGAAAAGAATAGATACATGTCTGTAAAAAAATGGTTATTTCAAAATTGATGCGGGTCATAAAGATATTATGCTTTTGTATGATGGATGTATTTTATAAGTGTAGGCAGTGCTTTAAAATATGTGTGAGAATTGTGCTTTAAAATATAATTTATAACTGAAATGGTGATCCTGTTCTTTTGGACAAATTCTGCCTAAGTATAATGTTAGCAATTGAATGCTCTAGATTGTTGCTAAGTTTTGTCATAGTCTGGTATTTTAATTCAAAATTCTTCTGATCAGCCATCTTACCTGCTTGCAATTGTTCAAATTGTAAACGGGTAGAAAGCAATCAGATATTATCCTTGAAGAAATGCAGCTGTTGCTTAATAGAAACTGAAGTTAGGAAAAAGTTATATGCATTATTAGCTGCCTTTTAATGCTGTTATCTGAAGGGAAATAAAGTAAACATTCTTATGTCAGCTGCGCAGCTTTTTGTAGACATCCACTTGTGGCTGTTGTAGAATCCACAGCAGAAATCCAATTTTTGTACTACTTTTCTCTATTATGAGTTAACACAGGGCAGATGTTAGGTCCGTTTTGACCTAATACTATGAACATAACAGGTATCCCTATGGTGGTTCGACTAGATCAAGTAAAGCAAATTAAACTCAGACCTGCAGGGAACAGAGCCAAGGACTGTGGGAATGTGCAAGACATATTTAGGGGTAAACACCAAAGTAGGAAGAGAAGAACTCGTGGTGAATTAGGAAACAAATGTTGGAAAATAGAGGGAGAAGCTGGTAAAAGA
The DNA here is from genome assembly GCF_009769625.2 of Cygnus olor. Lineage (NCBI taxonomy): Eukaryota > Metazoa > Chordata > Aves > Anseriformes > Anatidae > Cygnus > Cygnus olor. The sequence continues at coordinate 23,007,852 of NC_049171.1, forward strand.
GACCTAAGTGGTGTGTAAACAGAGGGCTTCTCAATATGCTTGTGTGTGAGTGAGCCGTGTACTTGACCGCTGCTATCTATCCTACACTGAATAAATCCTTTATGTAAGTGTCTTCTGTGTGGGTGCACTCTCTATTCTGAGCTTGTGTGTCAGCACAAGCAAAAGTGAAGCAAGAATAATAAGAAAGTATGGTAAGAGGTTGAGTGCCAGCAACCAGAGTGAGAAACCATGAGACCAAGGAGCCTTGGAGGTCTGGGGAATTGGGATAGGTCAAGTGTCTGAAACCTGTTTACAAAGCATCCCTTAGTATGCATCTGTTTGTGAACAGTAGTGAGTTCAGTCCTCATCAGCCAACCGGGGAAGAAGAGGATCAGGACATCTTCTGATGCTCAATATTTATGTGAGTGATTTGTATTCTGTGTGTGAGTGATTTGTATTCTGTGTGTGTCAGTGAAGGCACTGCTTTCTGTCCATCTTGAACTGCATGGTTGGCTGTGTTAGTACTGTGTGAGCATATGTGTGTATAAGTGTCTGTGTGTGTGTCTGTATGCCTGGCTTCTGGGCAGACTGGGGACATAGCGCTGGGGCAGCCTCACCTCTATGGGTGTGGGACTGGAGAAATTCTCTGGGTCCTGAAGCCCACTACTTTCATAAAGTCTTATTTGGTTCAGTTGACCATTTTACACCTTATGAGCTTACAGACACAGCTAACCAAAAAGGGTAGATAATATGGGTTGGCCAGATAATCCTCTATCACCGGCTTGATAGAGAGAGATCCTGATATCAATAAGTCATATAATTACTAATTTACAGGCAATACATGCAACAATTTCTGCTGTGGTCTCCTTGGCAGCTCTTTCCAACTTCTGTGTATCCTGGCATGTCAGTATAGGACCTTCTGTATGAGAGTCAGTATTAGCATGTTCCGACTGTGCTGCTATTAGTGTCTGCATGTGTTAGTTTTGAGAAGGTCTTCTTCCCTAAACAGTCTCATGCATAATTCTCAGGTAGAATGATGTCTATGACAAGCTTTATTAACTGAAGCCTTCTCTCTAATGGCTTTAACTGACTGTTTTTTTCACTGAAATATATATTATGTATAATAAATATTAAATATGTAATTTAATTTGAAATTAATAGGAGAATCCACTTTTTTCAGTAACTGTCTCTGCCTTGTTAAATAAAAAGGTGTGATTTTGGTTTTAATTATTCCAGTGAGAGGATACTTATACTCTACCCTTACATGAGACATAGTTTACCTAAATGGAAATAGTGATATGGTCACTGTCCTTCGTTAGACTGCATATTGTCATGAATCTTAGGGAGCATGATAATTTGCCATTAAATATGCAGTTGAACTTGGTTAATGATTTGAAAATTATTTGAATATACAGAAATACACAGAGATAACATGCTCACATAACTTTCTAAGGAAATCAGGATAAAATGGATTCATGAGATATTCTCATTTATTCACTTCTTATCAACAGAGTCAACTGTTAGGCATATGGCTGAGACAACTCTTGCAGAATAGCTCAAGGTATTTTGTCTTTCATGTTCCCCCCTGTACGAGGCGTGTGCCAAGCCTTGTCTGCTACTTCACATTTCCAGAAGGAAGACATTTCACACCACACTGGGAAAGCTTTCAAGATTTACTTTTAATTTTTTTTATTTATCCATGATTTTTTTTCCTGAATCATAGGTTGACTTTAAGCATTTCAGTCAAAATCTTTAGATGTGAATACTAAAATTCCAGTAGTGTGATAAAAGTAACCTTACTTCCTGAAATCATGAGTTCCCACTGAAGTCATGGAAACTCTTGTTGCTTACTGCTTCTAAAAAAAACTACCACTTTAATACAAGTGTTTAAAATTATGATCAGAGGAAGGATTCTTAAAAGTACATAAGGGACAAAATAAAAATCCCATTGGAAGTCACTGAATCTTGTGAGATTAAGCAGTTTAGTTTTCCTTTGAAAACCCTCCTTCTGTGTCTAAAATTAGAGCCACACTTTTTAAGGTGAAGCATCTGCCATTTCAAGATTCTGAAATAATTTTTTTTCCACCTCAAGGAACATGATAAAATGGAGGTGGAAAAAAGATAAAATGAAAATTAATGTTACAATGTTGAGGAAACTTACAAACGATTAGACAGAAAAACTATTACAAAAATAACTTGTTTTGTAGGTCTCAAAAGAAATGGAAAAAAAAAAAAAAGAAGAAGAAGAGCTCTATTTAAATAAATTCCATATGAAATTTTACTATCCTAAATAGATTTTAAATCTTCCAAATTTAGTCCTTGTCTACACATTTCTGAGAGGATTCTGTAATTTCTCAGCTGCTATATTTGGGATTAGTGGCATAACCACTGCTCTAAAATAAATAAATTTAAGAAAACGATTAGAGCTTTATTATAGAAGATACCTTGATCCTATTGAAGTAAATCATAGCCAATCTGGGAACGCTTTCTGAAGGGGATCCTCAGAGTTTTTAGGGGTTATTGTTCCTACTTCCTGTGCCTTCTTTAGGCAGAACTGTTTAAATATGACAGTGCTGGGCTTGGCAGAAAAGTTAGATAATATCTTAGAGAATTTTTACGAGGTTCATTAGCAGTAGGAATCTAGTTTGCAAACTGGTGAATAGTAGAAATGCAGATAAAACTAGATGCAGAGATTAAAAATTAAAAGGCAGAAAGAAAGACAGAATTTTAAGCATGTTATTGGGCATGCTGGTTGTGCTCAAATCCTTTTTTCTTCTTTATTTGTTTATGATTTATCCTTCTACCACTTTCCAGTTGTTTCTTTAAGGATGGATTTGGTGGCCTTTATTTCAGGGAACCAATTGATGCAAAAGCATGTTAACTTTGAAAGGTGTTTTGTCTCAGCAATAATATTCCAGTTTGGCCCACCAACAGCAATTAAAAACCCACTTCTTAGTGGGAGACAAAGACCACAAAAATGTCTTTCAGTACTAATGTATTTTCCATCCAGACTTATCACAGTTCACAAATTGTTAACTTCATTAACAAAACAGCCGAGAAGTGAACGGGACAGAATTTAAACAACCCTTTCTCCTTCCTTGAACTGGTTTAGGCACAAAGTTCTAGTAACATGGGATGTTGTATTACTAACAGGTACTCTGTGACAGAAGCTTCATTTCAAAGGTTGTTAGAAGGAGAATTTCCACATACAGTCAATTCATATAATTTTTTATTATTATTATTTTGTGTGAAAAAGAAAATATACTAAAAAACTCTCTGGCAATAGATTGGTTAAGGTAATTTACTATTCTATTATGTTCAACAGCTGTCTCATATAAACATCCTCATCCTACTTGCAGAAGAATTACCGTGGGAAGTTGTTCAATCAAGAAAGGTCATTCTCACCTTTCAGGAATGAGTTCTGTAAATTGCTAGTGGTAGTAAGTGGCCCTAAATGAAACTTCTCTATCAGCCTTAAGATATTTTTTAATCTGTTAAATATTATATTTTTCAAATGGCTGGATTTTAATTTTAATAAAATCTGAAATACTCTCAGTAACAGTTCCTATATGTGCAACGCTATTCTGGGGAAGAGGAGGCGGGGAGGGAGGGGGGAATGGAAGAGAGAGTGGGGAAGATGGGGGGAGAGGGGGGAGGAGAGAAAGAGAGAAAGTTAAAATTGCTAGACATAAAATGTATGCATAAAATGATTAAGAAAAAAAAAAAAACACTGTTCTACGTGTATGTGTATGTACAAATGCTATATACAGATTATTCTGTATTCACAGAGCGTTATCTATCCTTACCTGTCATGCTAATGTTAATGTGTTCATTCTCATTCTTAAGAGGTACTTTGTAAATAAAATTTCATTTTACCAGAAACAAATCACATTTTAGTAGTAGTATCTCTCAGAATGTTATGAGAGAAGCCATGCAAATGTGGCCTGATTGTTATGGTATATTTAAAGTGGAATAGCTCAGAACAAACCATACTCCTCAGTGACATAAAATCTAACATTTATGGGTATAGTGGGAAGATAGTGATTTCTAGTCAAAGATCTTCTAAAATACATTTCTGCAAGCTGTTGGACGTTTGTGGATGTGTTCCCACTGAGAATATTGTTTATTGTTTTTAAACTTACATTGTCATTATAAAACTTAATTTGCCTTAATAATCCAAAGCAACCCCAGGCCAATCTCATTGACCTTCTCCATATTTAAAACCAATTAGCAGTTGTTACCTAGGTTCTCTGCCCTTGTTGCCTCCTGTTCCAAACATGTTACAAGGAAGTAAAATTTTATTTAAGAGTTCTTCTGGGCTTCACAGTTTCCTTTCTGAGTGCGAATAATTATTATGGAGCAGAGGTAGTCCAGATCTTTTGGACATATCTTCACTATAACAATTACCTCTGCTGCTTTGTTCTTGCAGCGTTAAGTACAGTTGGACAGACTGGGTCCGAGTCTCATTTATTTGAATGGTGCTTTTGGATAGGCTTTGCTGTGTATGTTAGAAGTTCCCTTGTTGGCTGCTCATGGCAGAAGTGCTCCACTCTAATTCCTGGGTGAGAGAGGGGACCCTAGTCTTTACACATGAGGTGCTGCAAAATGATGTGTGCTTGTGATTGGAAATGAGATTATGATTTCCTGTATTTTTTATTCTGTGTATCAGTACCTGTATAAGCATGATCATGACTCAGAGAGAAATTCAGAGAGAAATTAACATTTTTATAAGTCCTTGAAGAGGCCCAGTTGATTTAGGCTCTGAGCATTTTAAAAACAGATTATCACCAATTTATTCTGTTTAGCTCAAAATATAAATAGATAAGTTGAGGTGCCAGTACCCACCCGTTGCTTAAGAGCCTCTTGGCTCAAATATAATTTGAGTTTATTTCCCTCTTACAGTTCCCTCCTTAGATCTAGGTGCTTCATTCTAATCCAGTGTTTGTGTGGAAGTCTTTGTATGCCCTTCCCAGAGTTTAGTTCTCTAATGGCTTAACCAAAATCAGACTCATTTTGTTTGTTTTATTTGGATCAGTAAGAATCACATTCTTTAATGGAACTTTAAAGGTATGTTCTCCAAATAATTTGCAGTCAAATGAGTAGAGCACTCATCTCAGAAGCAAGGAATATGTCTTTCAGCATGCTAAGGCTAAAGTTGGAGTTCAGTGTTGAACTTCCTAGTTAAGTATTCAGGATAATTGCAAATGTTGTTTCAGCAGCCCCGCCTACAGCTGTTGTGGCTTGGAAGCATTGAAACCTTTTGAAGATAGATTACTTTAGGTGTGTGCTCAGCATGTAATATTTTTGAGTCACTCTTCATAGTCATTAATCACTCTTCATCACTTATCCTTCCCATATGTCATATGAGAAGTGTAGGTATCTAAACTGTATGTTCTGAACCACAGTCCTGGGGCCAGGTATCTATATTTTCAAACACTGCCTTGCCTGCATTGGTAATGTCTAAGTGGAGTTTCTGTATCTCGTGTGTATACTTATGTCAAACATTTAGTCACCAATTAAAGCTGTAAAAATCCAACTCAGTCTCTGCTGAAATCCAAAAGGTCCTATGAACTACGATGTTTAACAGTGATCTGATTATGCAGTTTCAGAAAACTCTTGTTAGATCTTTTGGGGATCTGTATATTGGAAACAAAATCAATTGGAAGTGTTGTTGCTTAATATTTCAAAGTGGTTTCTTAAAACTACTTCAAAAACTTAATGCCTAAAAGATTGCAACAAAGATCACATCTAAGTGTGAATTTAGTTCATTTCATGAATTACTAATAGACATCCATCTGAAGCACTGGGCACCTTTACAACAAATTACAAATTGTATTACCAGTCTAACAAACAGAGGCAATAAATATATTCCAAGAGTTTCCCGAAAAAGTAATCACATACATTGCCCACCATTGCAAGTTTACTATTTTTCTAAAAGACAAAAATGTTATACATTGCAGAATGTATTAGTAACATTTCATTTCTGTAAGACACACTACAAAAGCTTACTACTCTTTACTTGTGTACATGGAGCTTTGATTTTCATGGAATCTTTTGAGCATGTAATTGGTAGAGTTCAGTGATTCACAGCTTTCTAATTCAGCTGATATTTTGGCAAGTTATTAGCCAGCTGCTCTTTATTGAAGCAGATGTTATGAACCATGCATAAAATTGTCAAGGTTACAGTCAGTACAACTAAAGCTCTCTCCTTCTCTTGTCAGGCTTTGTGATAAAACATCTAATGACATCATCAGGAAAATCAGCTTCAGAAACTTGGTATTGCTCAAGTTCATCCCCATTGTTTTGTATTGTTCCTGAATCTCTTCTTTCACCTTCCCCTTCTCTTTGTGGCCAACTTTCTTCAATCTTTAATTTCATCTTAGTAAAGCTTGTATTTTGTTGTCACATCCTCAGCTTCTAGCCTTCTTTCATGCTGATTTCTGCACTTGAAAATGTCCTTCAGTTAGTATTTTTCAGCGCTTCACTTGTGTTTCTTTTACTTCCTCTGACTTAAAACTGAATAATCAGTAGGGGCTACTTTTTCTTCTTTCTACAATGATTGTTCTGCATATCGCAAAAGCAATAATAGGACAGCCACAGAATACTAGTTCAGAATAATGGACCTACTCACAGCCAGATATTGCTGCCTCTTAGGGGCAGGAAATGGGTTTGTCTAGTATTTTTTCTTCACTGTGAATCACAATGTTTGACTGTACATCTCCTGTACAGAACGTGACTGGGATGGAAAAAGTACAAAGTGTTATTTCACTAAATCTGAGATTATCACTTCAATATTTGCATCATTACTTATATTTTCAAATACTTACTATAAAATATAATGGGAAGAATGACAATGCATGAGACAGGTAGCAAGAGTTGAGTTTAAGAATTGTAGCATTAAAAATTTAAGCCAAGTATATTATACCTGTATTTTTTTTTCTTTAAACAGTTATTATTCTTTCTAGATGTTTTATAATTTGCCAGTAGAGTAGTACAGTATCTGTCTGAATAATTAAGTGGGAAAAAAAAAGTAGTTTATTTATCTAGGGTTTGCCTAATCATAGCTTCTTATGATCTACATCTGCTAATATAGTTGCTGCCTAAAGACTTTAAATAGTCACCCATTATAACCACCACATTAATTTCAGCTGAAATAACTAAGGTTTGAGTTTGACTCTGCAGTCTATTTTTCATACAGAAAATATTTGAGAAATACATTACATACATTTGTCATTAGTCTATTAAGTACCTTTACAGCACAGTACTTTATTGATATTCTTAGCAATTCTGGTTGTTGTTATTATAACTACTATTTTATTTATTTAATTAATTATTTTTACTTCTAGGTAATCTGACAAAACCCGGATAGTCTCCTTGCATAGAAAGACTTGTTTCTTTTTCCTTACTAATATTTTCAATAGGCGATTATCCACATACCTATCTCATCATTTGTACATAACTAGGCATGATCAGGGCATACAGTAATTGCATTCAGGTGTGCTATTGTGATTGCTCTTTTCCATATGTAATTTAGGAAGTCACAAAATGAATATATGCTGCTTTTAATGACTCTGCTACGTATTCTTATACAGGCATAGTACAAAAATGATCTTGCTTCTGAGTCACAGACAAATGAGACAGAATAAGCATGACCTCTTTGTAGCAGATCATTTTGATGTTTTGTATGCAAAAGGAAGTCAATCGTAATATATTTTAAATTAAACCTTGAAGAAATCATAAATTTGTTCTCTAAAATCTATATGACAATTTGGTATGAGACAATGTAAAGTCAGATACTATTCTCAGGTGAAGTAAAGGTAAAAACTCAACAGTTAATGAATCTTTGATTTCAAGCATAGAAATCTACATGTAAAATGCTTGGTGAAAAAGAAAAATATTTTGTTTTTTGGCTTTAAATCATAAGAAGGAGCAGGAGTACCTTTGTATATGGAGAGACTTATGGAAGCTAAAATTTACAGAAGTGATTTCAAATAAGAAAAATATTGAGATATTGCTTCCTTTGGGACAGAAACATTAATGTGTCTCTATAAAACTTCCTGAAGAAAACTATAGTACAACTGTTGCTAGTGGTCATTGAAGATGACTTAACAGCAACAAATTCTGAAGCCAAATGCAGTGTTGCTCTTCCACAATCTACAACAAGTATTGAAAGAAAATATATATTGTTATATTTTACCTAAATATTGATTATGCTTTCTATCTACTGGAGGTAATTATAAAAGTATAAATGATTTGAAATACGCTGTTTATCTTGAAATCCCATAGATAAATTTTAAGTGGCAGTTAAAAAAACAGTTACACAACTTATTTTTGAAAGGTTCTGTTTGCCAAAGAACTACTTTGGCAATCGTTATGAAATTTGGACCATTATGAAAAAGGAAACATATAAAGGTTATTTAGATAAGTTACAACTTGCTATTTGTCTTTTAGTACTCTGAACAAAAACATACAAACAACATTTTCATGTTGCTTAAAAGTAATGTGAAAGTATTAGTAGTATGAAAATAACCACAAGCAGAGAATATAGTTGTTCAAAATAATTAAACTGGAAATAAGTGTTGTTTTCTAGCTTTTTAAGGTATAATAGCAATATGTCATTGTAAACCTCACTGACAGCTGTGCACATAGAGCCATTTTCATTGTTAACGTCCCTATTCTGTTCTTCCATACTGAAAGCAATTATGCATGTTATACCTCAAAAGTACATTAGTGCTTCCTACTTTTTTGAAGTACAGTGCAGTAAATCACTATATCCTTAATTTCTCTTATTGTAGAATGTGAAACAGTTCTATATACATTTTCCCTACACACTGATCAAAAATGAACTTCACAGAACATTTATTCTATTTACCAGATGGCCAGTTGCATCCATCTATGAAAGGCATGGACTCCTTTATCTGGAAAAGTGTTCGTGAGTAGTTTTAAACTCTAATAGCTGCATCTGTGTTGTTGTTGTTGTTGTTGTTGTTGTTGTTATGGTTGGTTTGGTTTTCCATCTTGAACAATAGAGGAAAGATGCATATTTATGTTGAATTTGTAAAACTTGAATAAGCATTGAAATCTACAGGTTTGAACAGATCCCAGTACAGCTTACACTATTTTGATTAATATGAATAAAAGATATGTATGAAATAATTATGATTAATTTGATTTATTTACTTTACAAGTTCAACATATCATTTTACTGTATATCAACATACTGTTAGCAAGAAGCAGAAGGTGTGGTTTAAGCCCAGCAGGCAGCCAAGTACCATACAGCTGCTCACTGACTCTCCCCAGATGGGATGGGGGAAAGAATCAGAAAGATAATAGTGCATCAAATCATTCACTGAGAAAAAGATAGTTTACTAGGTAAAGCAAAAGCTGCACATGTGCAAGCAAAGCAAACAAGGAATTCATTCACTACTTCCCATTGGCAGACAGGTGTTCAGCCACTTCCAGGAAAGCAGGGCTCAATGTGTATAATGCTTTCTAGGGAAGACAAATGCTGTCACAAATGTCCCCTCCTTCTTCCTTCTGTACCCCAGCTTTTATTTTTCAGCATGGTGTCACAGGGGTATGGAACATCCCTTTGTTCAGCCTGGGCCAGCTGTCCAGGCTGTGCCCCCTCCCATCTCCTGGTGCACTCCCAGCCTCCTCGCTGGCAGGGCGGCACGAGGAGCAGAACAGTCCCTGGCTCTGTGAGAGCACTGCTCTGCAACAACTAAAACGTCAGTATCTTATCAACACCATTTCATCAAAAATCCAAAATGTGGCATCATACGAGCCTCTACAATTAACTCTACCTCAGCCAAAACCATGGCAAGCTGTTCCAGACTAAGTCCCAAAACATTGCAAGCTCCAGAAGGAAAATCAGTGATGATATAACTGTCTGAGAGACACCTGGGAAGATCTTCTGATTAAGATTCAGCCTGACTGAAAATACATAACAGAAGAATAGTATTTTCTGGTCCAGATAAAGGGGCTTCTATAAACAAAGCCCCTAATGCTCCAAAATTTGTTCCTGCAGTCTCTCTGTCACCCTGAAGGCACTCCTCTCCCCAGTTCCCAGTCTGAGACATTGTGGAAACTCTCCTCACTGGAATCCCACTAAATTGTTATTGCATGTAGCAGTGTAAGCAAGAAGGACATTGTGTGTGAAGGTCTGCTTATGAGATGAGCGTCTTTTCTAGATTTTTGTAAGAAATTTAACTTCCATTTAATAAATGAAAGACATATATTATGCTTAAGGTGATATGTTCTTATTCTATAGATTCCTGAAGCCGTTGGCACTGTAGGGGCTTATCCAGATCCAGGAAGGACAGTCTACAGATAATGTAGATAGCATCAAGAGAGCAGGAGTTGGATTTGAGGATCCTTGTGGGTCCTTTCCAACTCAGAATATTCTCTGATTCTATGACCTCTGGAAATAAAAGGTCATGGGATAGATCTTCAAGTTAGAATTGTTTTCTTGAAAGGGTAGGTTTGTGAGAGGTCTTTTTCTAAGCATGTCTGACCCCAGTGCTTGGGGCATACTACTTCCTTGATAGAATCTGCCTCATAGGAGCAGAATTGTGGAAAGAGGAAAAATTAAGGGAATAGAGAGCAGTTATGTTCACTGGTGAATGAAGAAGCAGTTCTGGTTGTGTGAGCATAGGCGTTAAAAGTGTATGTAAGCAGATGATTTTCTGAACCTTCCTCCCATCCTGTGAGCCAGGGACACCACCTGAAGCTGCAGAAAGGGCCACCCACATCCACAGACATCCATCACATATGGAAAACTTCCTACCAGGTATCCCTCCAGCTTATGGGACACTAATCCTGAATCAGATCCAGGATGCATTCCATTTTGCAATGAGACAAGAAGAATATTTGACTGTGTCATGGCAGGAAAACACAAAAAGGATGAAATTCCAGGAATCCCATATATCCATGGATAAGGAGGAACTGGTAATATAGGCAAGATCAGCCACAATGTAAATGGACGCTTTATCACTTTACTTTTGTAGAGGGATAGGAGTAGGGAGACGTAGAAAAATCCTTGGCACTTCGGAAGCACTGCACTGCAAAAACTAAAACATTAGTGTATCACCACTATTTTCATGAAAAATCCAAGACACAGAATTATGTGAGCCTCAACAAAGAAAATTAAATCTGTCCCAGACAAAACCTTGACACAAGGCCAAGTATATGCAGTTGGAGAGCAAGTCTGTGCATGGCTACATGTTCCTCTCTATGTACACTTTCTGCATTATGAGACTATCTTCAAATCTTAATATATTCACAGTGAATCATAAGTGTTTTGCCCATTGTTCATTATAAAAGTTAAATGACAAAGATGACCATTGCATAAAATAGCGTGTGGTGACAATTATCAAGTAAACTGTTGCTTTTTTGACAAGTATCATAATTAATTTTTTGTCAGTTATTTAGGCACTTAATAAGGCTTTCCTAATTTTATCAAAACATCATTTTCATTGATTTTCTGTTATTAAGTATCTGTTAAATCTTTGTCATGCACAACAGTACTATAGCTAGGATACTTCAGATGATATTGCTGGGATATTAATCAACAACATTTAGCAAAAAAAGGCACCAGGAAAGTTTTCAAGGATTTACAGAACATTCCCTCTTAGTTTTTTTTTCTTTCTCTTTTTGTTCGTGAAAAGTAGATCTCATTACATGAAGTATTCATAATTGCTGAAAAGAATAATCAATCAGTTTAATTATTTTAATCTAAATTAATGTACATATTAATTCTCTTTTTGAATAGAAAAAAAACACTTAACACTTGCATCTAGATATTTTTTTAAAGTATGTTATTTTCGGGTGAAAAAATGTAAATAATATATGACATTTCTTCTAACTGTAGGCACTTTTGCCTTCCTTGAACTGCTGGAGTTTATTCAGTGCATAAGTTAAGGCCAATGTTATGCATCTTCAATGCAAAACTATGCTATCATGTGGCCTTCTCTTCTACTTATGATTACTTATGATTATTTATGTCCTAAGTCTTATCTCAATGTTTTTAAATTAAAAAATGCTTTTCTATTAGATGAGCTATAATTTAAAGGATAATAATAATAATAGTAATAATAATAATAATAAAGATCCTGAGGGTTCATCATTGTTGAAGATCCTATGGCACCTTTTGATACTTTACTGAATCTACTCTGTTTCACACTTTTGTGGGTTAACCCTAGTAGGCAGCTAAGCACCACAAAGCTGCTCACTCACTTTTCCTCCCACTCTATGTGGGATGGGGGAAGAATAAAAGCAAGAAAGCTAAAGTCAAGATAAAAATCACTTAATAAGTGAAGGAGAAGTGGAAGAAGAGAGAAAACAAAACAAACAAAACAAACAAACAACAAAAAAAGCAATGCAAAGGCAATCAATCACCACCTCCCAAGTGTAGACCAATGTCCACCCAGCTCCTTAACCTATCTAAACCCTGCTCTACTTCATTTTATTGTGAGCATGATGTTCTTTAGCATGGATTATCTCAAGTGAGTTCAGGTCATCTGCTTGGTTGTGTTCCTTCCCAGCCTCTTGTGCAATCTATTCAATGGCAGGGCAATGTGAGCAACAGAGAAGGCCTTGGTGCCATGCAAACACTGCTCCGCCATTACTAAAACATTGGTGTACTATCAGCATTGTTTTGGTTACAAATCTAAAACACAACACCAAAAGAGCTGTTAATGAAGAAAATTAATTCCATCCCAGCTAGACCCAGTACCCAGCATGGATATATTTTAAATAAGTATGTAGATCCGCTTTCAGTATCACTAAGTTATGACAATTTATGCTGAAGGATTTTGCCTGATCAGGACCTATAAGATTCAAGTATTAGTTATTCAACAACATGGGGATAGGCTACTGCATTTTCTGCAAATATAAGGTGATACTTGACAATCTTTCTTTGACAGCCAACCCTCCTCATTGCCCACCCCCCCAAAAAAAAATAATAAATTTTCTACATCTTAATTTTTACATTCCTGTAAATGGTAATGCCCCAGGGTCCAGATCAGGTCCTTTGTTTTTAATTCACAATTGCATTTGGTGAACCTGACGTGAGGGTGAAAGTGTTAATTTTTTTTGGCTTAATAATACAAAAGGCTGAACACATGGAAGCACGTATCAAAAGTTAATGCATCCTGGCTGAGCAGCAGGAATTTTCTGTGGACGTCAACAGAAGTCCAGTATTCATTCATGCTTAATGTTGTTATTGAGTATCAACTAAATGGAACTCACTTCTTGATACAAAACAGTAAAGAGACAGAATTTCACATACACAAGATGATTGTAGAAATAAACAGATCTTGACCCAGTCCTGTGCTATCACAGACCTCTGATAAGACGATCCTTTTCATAAACTTACCATCTTTTAAGATCCATGTTAAATGCAATTTTCTGATCAATATTACACTGAATAGAAATCCATCCTAGAACTAGATATCTTTACCAATTAGAGTCATTTTCACACAGATATAATTCTTGTTTATAAATGAAGTAATTGGCCTTACATTTAAATATTTTTTCTATCTGTTTTATGTTTACACTGATGTGTTCATCAACGCTTGTCAAATTCACCCTTTCCTTTTACTAGTCTAGAAAACAACAACAACAACAACAAATCATTAAATAATCCTGGGCTGCATAAAAAGAAGCATGGCCAGCAGGTCAAGGAAGGTGACTCTCCCCCTCTACTCTGTTCTCATGAGACTGCACTAGGAGCACTGCATCCAGCTCTGAGGCCCCCAGCAGATGCATGTGTCTATATATCTTCTTTCACAGGCATGTATCTCAGTCAACCCGTGGAAAGCATTCACAGGAATTAATGTATTTCTGATTTGCTGTGTGAAGTACTGACCGAAACTAGCTACAGCTGTGAGCAATGTTATCACTAGGCAAATAATTCAAGGAAGAAAGTGGCCACATAAAAAAGACATATAGTGCACAGTATAAAAATATAGCTCTCCAACAGCAAAGTTTGACTTAAATAATCTACTTCATTCTATATAAATTCATTGGTCTTTCTTCCAAAACTAGTATATATTCAGGGTGTTTACCCTAATTTATAAAGAATTTACTTTTGCATTGTTCTAGCTCTCTTAGAGACTAAGATTTTTTGGAGATCACATTAAAGGTGTCACAGAAAAAGCTGAAAAAAATAAAATAAATCTGTGAGCTTCCTAGTGTAAACCTTCCAAATCAGTAGCTGACATAGCTCTGCATACAAGGAAAACTATTAACATGACAGATGAATCAATTAAGTTATCTTTTTGATAAAACTATTATTGATACTTATATATAAAGAAAGATTAAGGAAAATATTACAATAGAGTAACATTAACAGAGAGGAAAATGAAATAAGAGAAGTCTATTATTTTGATGTTTATATTTTATATTAATACATGCACAACAAAGATGACTGCAATACAACACTTTATTGATACCATGATATCCAATTAAAAATGATCAATCTACTTGCTTTATTTCAATTTCAATATTTTGTACATGCAGAAAGTGAAATATTAACATTCAAGAAAAATACGTCATCTTGAATGTCATCTATTACAGCAAAGCATAATGATTTAAATTCCAAAAGATCCTCTGTATGCTTCTAAACTGCCATTCTCTCCCAAACAATCATAACAGAAAAGAGGACATCAATCTTCAACAAATGGTTATTTCTCTAGTTAGAAAAACAGCTGTGAGTCAACAGACTTTTAGACTACAATATTCTCACTGCATATTATGCATCACATAAAATTATAATGAAGCCTTGTTTTGAATAGGGCACGTTAGGAGTACTCACTATAGTTAATAATATATCAATATATGTTGACTAATCAATAAGCTATTTAATCAATGGTTAAATACATGTATTATGCCTGGAATTTTAATGTCAGAATCATAGAATCATTTAGGTTGAAAAAACCTCTAAGTTCAAGTCCAGCTGTTAACCTAACACTGCCAAGTCCACCATTAAACCATATGCTTAAGCACCATTATCTACCTGTCTTTTGAATGCTTTCAGGGATGGTGACTTAACTTCTTCCCTGGGCAGCCTGTTCCAATACTTCACAACCCTTTAAATGAAGAAATTTTTTCCTAAAATCTGACCTAAACCTCCCCTGGCACAACCTGAGGCCATTTTCTATTGTTCTATTTCTTGTTGCTTGGGAGAAGAGACTTACCCCCACCTCACTACAACCTCCGTAGAGGTAATTTTACAGAGTGATAAGGTCTCCCCTGAGCCTTCTTTTCACCAGGCAAAACAACCCCAGTTCCCTCAGCTGCACTTCATAAGACTTATTCTCTAGACCCTTCACCAGTTTCATTGCCCTTCTTTGGACATACTTCAGCACCTCAGTGTCTTTCTTGTAATGAGGGGCCCAAAACTTAACACAGTATTCGAGATGTGGCCTCAACAGGGCTGAGTACAGAGGGTCCACAACTTCCCTAGCCGTTCTGGCCACACTATTTCTGATACAAGCCAGGATGCTGTTGGCCTTCTTGGCCACTTGAGCACACTGTTGGCTCATATTCAGCTGGCTATTGACTAATAGCCCCATGTCCCTTTCTGCTGGGCAGCTTTCCAGCCACTCTTAGAAGCACAGAATCATAGAATATCTGAGTTGGAAGGGACCCACAAGGATCATCCAGTCCAAGGATCATCCTTGGCTCAGTATAAGCACTGCTCTCCAACAACTAAAATATCTGTGTGTTATCAGCATTATTTTTCTTCTAAATCCAAAACATGGCACTAACCAGCCACTCTGAAGAAAAGTAGCTCTAACCCAGCCAAAACCAGGACACAAGCAAGACAAAGCCCTGGAGAGAAGAGGGGCTCAAGAAAGGTCTCCCCGGAGCCTTCTCTTCTCTAAGCTAAACAAGCCCAGCTCTCTCAGCCTTTCTTCACAGGAGAAAGCCATCTGACCATCTTTATAGCCCTCCTCTGGACTCACTCGAGCAGGTCCACATCTTTCTCGTGCTGGGGGCTCCAAACCTGGATGCAGTACTCCAGTTGAGGCTTCACAAGGGCTGAATAGAGGGGAACAACCACCTCACTCAACCTGATGGTCACACCTCTTTGATGCAGCCCAGGATGCAGTTGGCCTTCTGGGCCGCAAGCGTGCACTGATGGCTCATGTTGAGCCTTTCATCCACCAGAACCCCCAGTCCTTCTCCGCAGTGCTGTTCTCAATGAGTTCTTCTCCTAGTCTGTACTGCTGTGTGGGATTGCCCTGACCCAGGTGCAGCACCTTGCAATCGGATTTGAACCTTAAGCCTTTCACATGGGCCCACTTCTCCAGCCTGTGACATGATGCTATTTAGAAGAACATCAACAAACCAGAAAATAGGCTGCCAGAAAGTCCACGAGGGTCAATAAAAGTAAATATAAAGTCTTACATCTGATGTGAGATAATTCCATGTAACAGAAAGGATTAGGTGCTGACTGGATAGCAAGAAGCTTTATAGAAAATGATCTGGTGGTTAGGGTGAACACCAAACTGCAGATGAGTAAGAAACATGACTTTGCACAGAAGAAAGCTTAACACATACTTTATTAGTGGCAGGAGAGTATAGACAATTGAGGAAAGTGATTGTCCCTCTTGATTTAGCATTTGTGAGACTGCATTTGAAGGGCTGTGCCTATTTTTGGACTCCCTATTACAAGAAACAAATGGATAAAGTGAAACAAATCTAGCTTAGTTTGATCAAGATCATTAGGGTTCTGGAGCATATACCATATGAGAAAATGCTGAGGAAACTCATTTTTTTCCATCTTAGATAAAAGAAAGCTTAGAAAAGACCTTATTGTTATAATGTGAGGGTATAGAGAAGATGGAGCCAGACTCTCTTGAATGCACACAATGATGCAAAGCAACAGACACAAATAGCAAGACTGGAAATTCAGTTAGATATAAGAAAAAAAAAATCATCATCATCATGGTAGCTAGACTTTCCCAGTCAAGTTGGAGAAATCTTCATCCTTGGAGACACTCTGAACTTTGGACACAGTCCTGAGCTACCTGGTTTAGTTGGACCTGCTTTAACCAGGTGATTTTACTAAAATCTTCAGAAACAATATACTGAGAAATGAGTATTGGGTTTGTTTTTATTACCTTGTTAAGAAACAGTCTTAATTAAAATGCAAAGCAAATTCGCTCTAAAAAGAACTGTTTTCAGCTCTGGAAAATTTAGACAGTAGATAGTAAAATTCACAATTCCTTAATAATTCCTTATTATTATTCACAATATATATTCACAATTCCTCATAATTCCTTATTATTAGAAAAAAATATGCTGTTAAAGCAAGATATGGTGGAATTTTCTGTAGCTATGTTGCCGTTCCCAAATTAATAACTCAGGTTTTGTGTATTTTTTAGAAGGCAGTAAAAATTAAAATAATAATTAAAAAAAAATCAGAAGTAAAATTTAATTAAAATCAAAAGAAAAAATAGTGTTTTTCTTTATAGATAATTTAGTAGAACATAGTATGTCAGATTTTCTGTGTCACTAATTATTTCAGAGCAGAATTTTTTAGAGAAAATTTAAAAATATTTATATCAGTTTTTAGGAAAATATATTTTTATACAACTGAAGTGAAAAAACAGTTACTGCTCTCAATTAACATACTGTTACTAGTGCCATAGTGTAGGCCATCTATTTTGCTTTGAAATAGCACTCTCTTTGTATATAACAGTTTGGAAAACCAAGATGTTATTGAATTTATAAATTCTTACAGTTTGAAATTTGTGTGATTATGATTACTATCATTTTGCAACTGATGAGTTTTAAATGGATGATTTTCTAAAGAAACATTCCACTTTCACTCAACTTAGATAATTTAATCACTTTAACTTTTAAAGCAATGGAAAAGCTTCAGCAAAAGTGGTGAGACACAGTATCGTTTTTATCAACTTGGTCATCTGAAAAATCATTGCAATAATCTAGGATTCTGAGTTACTGAGGTAATTTGAAAGAAGTAATGGAGTTTATGGTTCAATTGGGTGTAATTTTTAGTGCAACTTGTGTATTGTACATATGAAAAAAGCACAGCTCAGCATAATTGTATATTGAATATGCTACACATTTTTATTATGCATGCTAAATTCATGCAAGAGTGCCAACTAAATATTGTTCAGTTGTGAAGTAGGGTGGGAGCATTGCACATGATCAGATATATAAAAAAAGAAACCTGGCTCTACAGTAGTTTACACTGGTCACAGCTATTTGGAATTTACCTTGTCTTATTTATTTGTGTCTGCAGTATTTTAATCTTTGGCTAGGGGAGTTGTGATTTCCCATTGCAATATGCTAATGCTTTATGCGTTAGTGATAATGTCAGGACTGTAGATCTAGGAGTGCTAAATTAACTATCTACCTTCTCAAATTGATCTGGGACTTAAAATCTACTACCTAAGTGTATATAAAGTAGCACTAGACAATATTACACAGGCATTTGAGAAAGGTTTTGGTTCTGAAATTATTTCCTTCCTCTGTGTGAGTGAAACTTTCTTCTGTGATGAGGTCTTCTTTACCACATGATCCTTATGCACATTTTTTCAACTCTGATAAACTACTTCGTACTACAGTGTAAGTTGAATAAGCATTATGTTGAATATGTCTTATCCTTCAAATAATCCTAAATCATCTAGAAATATATATGTCAACCTTTTCTTCTATCAAGAATCAAACCCTTAGTGTGTTCTAAGAGAAGTAGTTTTCTCAGTATGACATAACTCTTTGTGATTAAACACAATGGGCAAACAAAGAATAAGGTAAATGTTAACATAGTGTAGTTTTACAGTGTCAGAGGGCCTCTGTAGTAACTTTCTAATCAGCAGATACTGTAAAACTTACTTCCTTATTATCGCTCACTTGTGATACAGCCTGGACAAGTGTTTTCTGCAAGTTTCTTCTGTGCTTTGAGTAAAAAGAAGGTAAAAGAGCTTACTTTCCTTTCTATGTTTTGAAGAAGTAGGTTGAAACCAACATGTAAATGCAAAATACTGCTATTATTTCCATTATCAATAGTAGAAGTTCCAATATCTGAAATGTACCTAGATGAATTCCAAACAAAATATAGACAAAGCTGGGAAAATATGATGTCTATTTTAATTTGTGACATATAATGCTCTACCAATTTATTTTATTCAATTCCTTCTGTACTTCAAGGTGTTGAATATGTTCGTCTTTTTATTAGTAAGATGTGTGTAGCAAGGAGCAGGATTAGCTAATTGAAGTCTCAAATAGTGTTTGCTCAGTGCTTTCTTTAATGAGCTGTAATGTTCCTTTGACATGTGTAATTAGTCAATGCCTGCATGATGTTACAAATGACATTTCATATAGCATCAGCACTTACTAGTGCTCTAACTGATTTTCTTCCTCAGTAATCTGAATTAGGGTTTAGTAGAACAGGGAAGAGTTAAATTGAGGTGAAGAAATCTCATCTGAAGACAGCTGAGGAACTATTGTTAGAGACATTTGTCTTTCCTATTTTCCTACACTGCACAATTTTGTTCTTTGTCAGGAATTCATACAGAACTTTCTGCTGAGCTTCATTCAATCCACTGAAGAATTATAATAAAAAATACAAAACCCTTATCTATTTTTTTTTCTTTCAACTTATTTTGTTGATTCATATTCATCATTTCACTCTCTGTTAGGCCTTAATGTTTAATGTTTCTGAAAAACACTTATCTACACAATTAGAACAAGTGTTTTGGATTAGTGCCAATGTTCTTCTACTTGATAAGAGGTAGTGTTCCTTTGTTTTGTTTATTATTGGTGTTTATTATTATTGATTATTAATGATAAAATATGTACAGCATCCATGAAAATAAATGAATAGATAAATAAATAAATAATGCCCTGTCTCTAAAGTAGAAATGAGTACACTGTTTTTCTCTTCCTGTATCATTATCATAACTGTGTAATAACTGTTTTAACTCTTTCTGGCACTTGATACACTGCAGCTTGTTCTTCAAATCACATTTGTTTCTTTTGGGTTAAACCTTTAATGCAAACTTCTTTACATTAAGATGTAAGATCTCGTGGCTATAATATCTTTCAGAAGGAGCCAAAATTGATTTTTTGAGTTTGAAAGGTCTAGTAGCAAGTGAGAGCAAAATTATCTTATCAGGATTTCTTTTAATCTTAGTTTGCACTTTTATTTTCTCTCTTATTTTTTTCTTCAACTACTTTCCACTGCTTCTTTATTTTTTTTTGTGTGTGACATTTTAATTTCCTTGTGTCTTTCTTTTAAGACAGAGTTAGAATATAATTTCTCTAGGTTCTCCACTTATTGCTTAGAGATTGTGCGTCGGGTTTACGTTGCAACGTTTTGGTAGAAGGAGGCTGCAGGGGTGGCCCCCATGGGAAGAATCCACAAGGTGACCCATGTTAGATAAGGGCCAGTTTCAGCTGGCTTCAAAGGGACCTGCCACTGGCCAGAGCTGAGCCAATAAGCAATGTTGTTTGTGCCTCTGTGAGAGCAGTTTAAAGAAAGGAAAAACAAAACAAACAAAAACAAACTGCTGCACCACAGTAGCTGGGAGAATGAGGAGTGAGAACAGCCCTGCAGACACCAAGGTCAGTGAAGAAGGAGGGGGAGGAGGTCAATCAATCTCATTATGCTGACTCTGTTTTGCCTGTGATGATAATTGTTGAGTGATCTCCCTGTCCTTATCTCAACCCTTGAGCCCTTTGCATCGTGTTTTCTCCCTCTTTTCCCTTGAGGGGGGAGAGTGAGAGAGCAATTCTAGTGGAGTTCAGCTGCCCAGCTGGGTAAAACCACTACAGATTATGTTATTTTGCTATGCCTTATGTAAACATGAAATACATGTAAGGTATTTTTATATGCTTTATTGTACCTCAAGCTATGTGGAGAATAATTTTGCCTTTGTTTCAAGTCTGGGCTTACAGCTCATTGGGCTTAATGGTTAGGATCCCTCCAGACTTCTTTAATGTTTGTCACAGAGCTTTGTTAACCACAGAATCATAGAATGGCCTGGGCTGGAAGGGACCTCAAAGATAATCTAGTTCCAATCTCCCTGCCATAGACAGGGACACCACCCGCTATATCAGGTTGCTTGGGGATTCATCTAACCTCGCCTTGAACACCTCCAGGGACGGGGCATCCACAACCTCTCTGGGCAACCTGTTCCAGTGCCTTACCACCCTCTGAGTGAAAAATTTCCTTCTAACCTCTAATCTAAATCTCCCCTCTTTTAGTTTAAAACCATTCCCCCTCATCCTATCATTACCTACCCAAGTAAAGAGTCCTTCTCCGTCCTTTTTATAAGACCCCTTTAAGTATTGAAAGGCTGTGATGAGGTTGCCATGGAGCCTTCTCTTCCCCAGGCTGAACATCCCCAGCTCTCTCAGCCTATCTTCATAGGAGAGGTGCTACAGCCCTCTGACCATCTTTGTGACCCTCCTCTGGACCCGCTCTAACAGGTCCACATCGTTCTTGTACTGGGGGCTCCAGACCTGGACAGGGTACTGCAAGTGGGGCCTCATAAGGGCTGAGTAGAGAGCAACAATCACCTCCCTTGACCAGGATGTCATATGGGACCGTGTCAAACGCCTTGCAGAAGTCCAGGTAGATGACATCGGTCAGTCTTCCTTTGTCGACTGATGCAGTCACTCCGTCATAGAAAGCCACCAGATTGGTCAGGCATGATTTGCCTTTGGTGAAGGCATGCTGGCTGTCTCTGATCACCTCTTTGTCTAGCATGTGCCTCGACATTGCTTCCAGTAGGATCTTTTCCATAATCTTGCCAGGCACAGAGGTGAGGCTCACCAGTCTGTAATATTAGTCTGCTAGCTTCAGTGTATAAAAATGCGTCCTTAGTTAAAAGTTAAATTAAGTCTAATGAGAATTAGAGGTCAGAAAGAATTTCTAATGAGATTATGGACTGATAAAGTGGTAATTGAAGCTACTTCAGCATGTAGTTTCTAAAGTAGAGTCTATCAATATATTTTAAAAGGCACAAGCAGAAGGGAAAAACATGTTAGTGGGTTCATAGTCCTACTCACCTATTAAATATACAGCTGTTATCTTTCTCCAGTCTCCTGATATTTCCAAGATTTTCTAGGGCTTCTTCCATTAACACCTAAGTATTTTTCAAAATTAGTCACCCCTGATGATTGTAATTTATTGAGGCTCACAGCTGAAATGGATAAGCCTATGAGAACTAATTGAGATCCCTAAATGAAATGTGTATGGGTTGTCATTTCAAGCGATAACTAGTAGTCTTAGGTCACTGCTTAACACTGAGATATTCAGCATAACTATTTTGTTCTGTAAACTTTCAGGGCTTCAGAAGAATACCATCATATGTTCTTTAACCATAATTAAAAGAAGCAACTACCTCTCTCATATAACAGGTCTTAAATTCCTGAGTTTCTTTAAATAGAGCATTTGACAATAAAACATAATATACGTCTTGGTAAAACACTACTCACTCGATATTTATCTGTGTAATGTTCTCGGTTTCCCTCTTTTCTCATGTTACTGTCTTCTCCTGCAGTGTCATATTATCCTTTTGTATGTCTGCACATATACAGTTTTGAATATAATAATTTTTGCAGTGACATTTTGCAAATAAGATTCTTTGATGCTATTAACTGCTATAAATTGATTTGTCAAATGATCTATTAAATGACTTTACTACCCCAATTTTTGGTTGCTATTTTCATCTCACGAACCTTGTATTCTATGAAGGAAAATGCTTATTTGCCATTGCTTTATATTTGTATTTAAATTCTTATGCTTATATCTGAACTTGTCTTTAGGGCTCAGTTCAGGAGTTATTTATCAGTGATATATATGATACCTGGAATCTCTCATCTCTCAATACAATTTAGTACTGCTATGTGTATAACAGATTTATCCAGCATTTCCACCTAATTATACTAGACCTGTCTTGGTCTTGACTGGTTGTTTGGGTGATATTAATATCTGAATGGTGGAGAATTTTTATGAAGATAAATCCCACTAAGCCTGACATTTTATTAACTAGTTCTAGGAACTTGTTGGATATTGCTGCTTCTCTGGCAAAGTTAATTAACTTTGATAAATAATACAATAAACATCTTTGACTGTAAACACTTTAGGAGTTACCATATATTATCTTTGAATTTGTCATTTGATAAGTATTCACATTTGTTAACAAGTTTATTTCATATTTGCTGCTTAGTATCATCATGCTGAGTTCCACGAACAATTGAAGAATATGAGATGTTAAAAAGTGCTTTTATTATCCTAGATGGTAGTTATAACAATACAATATTTTCCCAGCCTATGCTGTTCTGAAATTATTCTTGATAGCTAAAACTGCTTTCAGAGTTTTATTTACTGGACGTTATTTTTTCTTCTAACTTCACTCGTCATTTCTGTCCCTTGATTAATATTTTAAATAGAAAGCTGAGTTGTTGTGTTTTGTTAGTTTGTTTGCTTGCTTTGCGGGGGTTGGGGGAGGCTGGTTACCTGTAAGGCCATTAAAATACACTGCCTCAAGATATTTTTCTTATTTGATTTGATTTATGTCACTAATTATCGTCCCTTTCTATATGAGAAAAAAAAAAAGAAAAAAAAAAAGATTTGTTATCAAGCTTATATAGTTTGAAACAACTGCATTATGACCCATGTTTGTGAAATTATAGTTTTGTTTATATCTAGAGAACCTCACACATTTTAGTCCATTGTCCAAACTAATGAAGGATATGTTTGATACTGATTTTAATTATGCATGAATTATAAACTAGCTCTGGACATGTAGTAAAAATCACAGAGGAAACTATTAATGCAGTACGTATTTTTTTATACTGTATATATACGTATATTATTTTAAAATGTTTATTATTTATACTATTTTATAATGTATGTAAAAAATCTTGTGCCGATAGTAGACATTGGATAACTGTAGTCAATATTCAAGGTGGTAAGAATTATGTAATCAATAAGATGGCAGATGCAATAATTAGACAGTCTTTTACAAAATATGAGCCCTAAAAATGCAGAAATTAGTCTTCAGAAAAGCCATATGGATAGTAATCCACTACTGAGTACCTAGCTGAAGAACATAGGTCCTGTGGATTTACTCATACATGCCATACTTTAGCATCAGCTAAAATCCACTTTGTTACTTCTACATAAAACCAATGAGATTTAATGAGCTTATGCAGGGATACTAAAATGATGGAGAAATGGTAATGACAGACATGGAAAAGGCTGAGATACTTAACAACTTCTTTGCCTCAGTCTTCACTAGTGGTCAGGCTTCCCACATCTCTGGAGTCCTCAGATTTCTAGGCAGGGGCTAGGGGAGCAGAATCCCTCCCACTGTAAGTGAAGAGTAAGTTCCGAACCTCCTGGGGCAACTTAGCAACTACGAGTCCATGGGCCTTGATGACATGCATCCCAGGGTCCTGAGGGAACTGGCTGATGTAGTCGCCAAGACACTCTCCACCATATTTGAAAAATCATGGCAGTCAGGCAAAGGCCCTAGTGACTAGAAAAAGGAAAACATCACTCCCGTTTTTAAAAAGGGTAGAAAGGGAGACCCAGGGAACTACAGACCAGTGAGCCTCACCTCTGTGCCTGGCAAGATCATGGAAAAGAACCTCCTGGAGGCAATGTCAAGGCACATGCAGGACATGGAGGTGATCCGAGACAGCCAGCATGCCTACACCACAGGCAAATCATGCCTGACCACTCTGGTGGCCTTCCATGATGGAGTGACTGCATCAGTCGACAAGGGAAGACCGACCAATGTCATCTACCTGGACTTCTGTAAGGCGTTTGACAAGATCCCACATGACATCCTAATCTCTAAATTGGAGAGATACGGATTTGAAGGGTGGAGCAGCCAGTGGATAAGGAATTGGCTCGATGGCCACACCCAGAGAGTAGTGGTCAATGGTTCTAAGTCCAGGTGCAAGCCAGTGATGAGCAATGTCCCTCAGGGGTTTGTCTTGCCACCCGTGCTTTTCAATATCTTCATTAATGACATAGACAATGGGATTGAGTGCACCCTCAGCAAGTTTGCAGATTACACCAAACTGAGTGTTACAGTTGATACAACAGAAGGAAGAGATGCTATTCAAAAGAAGTGGGTGCATGTTCAGGACACTGATTGGCAGAGTCCCTTGGGGGGCAGTTCTGAAGGGCAGAGGAGCCCAGGAAGGCTGAGCACTCCTCAAGAAGGAAATCTTAAAGGCTCAGGAGCGGTCTGTCCCCACGTGCCCAAAGATGAGCCGGCGTGGTAGGAGACCAGCCTGGCTGGACAGGGAGTTGTGACTAGAGCTTAGGAAAAAAAAAAAAAAAAAAGAGGGTTTATGATCTTTGGAAAAGAGGGCAGGCCACTCAGAAGGATTATAAGGATGTTGTAAGGATGTGTAGGGACAAAATTAGAAAGGCCAAAGCTCATTTGGAGCTCAATCTGGCTACTGCTGTTAAAGATAACAGAAAATGTTTTTATAAATACATTAACACCAAAAGGAGGACTAAGGAGAATCTCTATCCTTTACTGGATGCGGGGGGAAACTTAGTGACAAGAGATGAGGAAAAGGCTAGGGTACTTAATGCCTTCTTTGCCTCAGTCTTTACTGGCAAGACTAGTTGTTATCTGGATACCCAGTTCCCTGAGCTGGTGGAAGGGGGTGGGGAGCAGGATGTGGCCCTCACAATCTATGAGGAAATGGTTGGTAACCTGCTACAGCACTTGGATGTACGCGAGTTGATGGGGCCGGATGGGATCCACCTGAGGGTACTGCGAGAACTGGCGGAAGAGCTGGCCAAGCTGCTTTCCATCATTTATCAGCAGTCCTGGCTATCAGGGGAGCCGCCCAGTTGACTGGCGGCTAGCAAATGTGACAGCCATCAACAAGAAGGGCCGGAAAGTTGCCCCGGGAAACTATAGGCCTGTTAGTTTGACCTCGGTGCCAGGGAAGCTCATGGAGCAGATTATCTTGAGTGTTATCACGCGGCACTTGCAGGGCAACCAGGCGATCAGGCCCAGTCAGCATGGGTTTATGAAAGGCAGGTCCTGCTTGACGAACCTGATCCCCTTCTATGACAAAGTGACACACACGGTGGACGAGGGAAAGGCTGTGGATGTGGTCTACCTTGACTTCAGTAGGGCTTTTGACGCTGTTTCCCACAACATTCTCCTCAAGAAACTGGCTGCTCATGGCTTGGACTGGCGTACACTTTGTTGGGTTAGAAACTGGCTGGGTAGCCGGGCCCAAAGAGTCATGGTGAATGGAGTTAAATCCAGTTGGAGGCCAGTCACTAGTGGACTCCCCCAGGGCTCAGTACTGGGGCCAGTTCTCTTTAATATCTTTATTGATGATCTGGATGAGGGGATCGAGTGCACACTCAGTAAGTTTGCAGACGACACCAAGTTAGGTGCATGTGTCGATCTGCTCGAGGGTAGGAAGGCTCTGCAGGAAGATCTGGATAGGCTGGACCGATGGGCTGAGGTCAACTGCATGAAGTTCAACAAGGCCAAGTGCCGGGTCCTGCACCTGGGGTGCAACAACCCCAAGCAGAGCTACAGGCTGGGAGATGAGTGGCTGGAAAGCTGCCTGGCCGAGAAGGACCTGGGAGTACTGGTTGATAGCCGAGAAGGACCTGGGAGTACTGGTTGATAGTCGGCTGAATATGAGCCAGCAGTGTGCTCAGGTGGCCAAGAAGGCCAACAGCATCCTGGCTTGCATAAGAAGCAGTGTGGCCAGCAGGTCTAAGGAGGTGATTGTCCCCCTGTACTCGGCTCTGGTGAGGCCGCACCTTGAGTACTGTGTTCAGTTTTGGGCCCCTCGCTACAAGAAGGACATGGAGGTGCTCGAGAGAGTCCAGAGAAGGGCAACGAAGCTGGTGAGGGGTCTGGAGAACAAGTCTTACGAGGAGCGGCTGAGGGAGCTGGGATTGTTCAGCCTGGAGAAGAGGAGGCTCAGGGGAGACCTTATTGCACTCCACAGATACCTTAAAGGAGGCTGTAGCAAGGTGGGGGTTGGTCTATTCTCCCACGTGCCTGGTGACAGGACGAGGGGGAATGGGCTAAACTTGCGCCAGGGGAGGTTTAGGTTGGATATTAGGAAGAACTTCTTTACTGAAGGGGTTGTTAGGCATTGGAAGGGGCTGCCCAGGGAAGTGGTTGAGTCGCCATCCCTGGAGGTCTTTAAGAGATGTTTAGATGTAGAGCTTAGTGATATGGTTTAGTGGAGGACTTGTTAGTGTTAGGTCAGAGGTTGGACTGGGTGATCTTGGAGGTCTCTTCCAACCTAGATGATTCTGTGATTCTGTGATATGTGAACCAAATGAGGTTCAACAAGTCTGAGTGCAAGGTGCTGCACCTGGGTCAGGGCAATCCCACACAGCAGTACAGACTAGGAGAAGAACTCATTGAGAACAGCACTGCGGAGAAGGACTTGGGGGTTCTGGTGGATGAAAGGCTCAACATGAGCCATCAGTGCACGCTTGCGGCCCAGAAGGCCAACTGCATCCTGGGCTGCATCAAAAGAGGTGTGACCATCAGGTTGAGTGAGGTGGTTGTTCCCCTCTATTCAGCCCTTGTGAAGCCTCAACTGGAGTACTGTATCCAGGTTTGGGGCCCCCAGCACGAGAAAGATGTGGACCTGCTCGAGTGAGTCCAGAGGAAGGCTATAAAGATGATCAGAGGGCTGGAGCACCTCTCCTGTGAAGAAAGGCTGAGAGAGCTGGGCTTGTTTAGCCTGGAGACGAGAAGGCTCTGGGGAGACCTCCTTGCAGCCTTTCAATACTTAAAGGGGTCTTATAAGATAGATGGAGAGGGACTCTTTACTTTAGTAGATAATGACAGGGCAAGGGGGAATGGTCTTAAACTGAAAGAGGATAGATTTAGACTAGACATTAGGAAGAAATTCTTTACTGTGAGGGTGGTGAGGCACTGGAACAGGTTTTCCAGAGAAGCTGTGGATGCCCCATCCCTGGAGGTGTTCAATGCAAGGTTGGATGGGCCTTAGCCAACCTGATCTAGTGGGTGGCATCCCTGCCTATGGCAGGGAGGTTGGAACTTGATGATCTTTAAAGACCCTCCCAACTGAAGCCATTATATGACTCTATGATTCTAAGGTGTGTAAAGACAGAACCTGAGAGTAATATATGGCCCTCTATCTCTGTTTCGGTCTCCAATAACACGACAAAATAAATCTGTTTTGGATAAAACCAAAGGAAGATGGAAAAGATCATTTAGTCAGGTTTCTGTTTAACTCCAGTAAACTCCTCTGTTTATTTTCCATTGTGGTTTAGGTTATCTTTCAATATCTCAGGTTTCTAGATTTCCCTTGGAAATATTTGCATTGGGAATTTTAAGCAACCCTTTTAAAAAATCTTTAAGAAAAGTTTTAAATTTCTACAACTTTTCAGTCTTTATCGTACCCTTATTCTTTTACAGAAATATACAAAAAATTTTTAGTTATGTGGTACTCAGCTAAATCAAATATTATTGTCCATATACCAATCTGTCCCAGTCTGTCCCTGTCCCTTTTTGACTGATTTCTCTGTGCTGATTACTGTTTATACTTCTCTCAGTGCCATAGCAGCTGTTAATTTTACTGACACATCCAGTGTTCTTTCTTACTCATGATATCATTGATGAGAAATTGCTATTTTAAATTCAGTAGCTTTTGTGGCCAAGGAAGATCAGATACATTTTTTTTTTGGAAATGATTTTGCATTTTAAACTAAAAAAAAAAAAAAGTAGGTTTTGGTTAGAAATAAGGAAGAGATTCTTCATGGTGAGGGTGGTGAGGCACTGGAACAGGCTGCCCAGAGAAGCTGTGCATGCCTTGTCCCTGGAAGTGTTCAAGGCCAGGGCTTTGATCAACCTGGTCTGGTGGGAGGTGTCCCTGCTCTTGGCAGGGGGCTTGGAACTAGGTGATCTTTAAGGTCTCTTCCAACCCAAACCATTCTATGATTCTGTGATCTGAGATATTAGAAAATAATTATCAGTAATACATACATAGGTAACATAGGTAATACGTACATTCTCTGAATTGATATTAGCATTCTGTGTAAAATGAATTATTTAGTTATGGTTATTTTCTGAAGGTTGCATTGAAGTTCTGCCTCGTTAACCTTGCTGTTCAATATCTCACCTCATGGAACTGTACATATATAAAATAGATTAGAATATACTAAGCTCAGCGAGTCTTAATACTCCTTTTAAGATTCAAACCATTCCGTTCTGATAAAATCAAGTAGCTCTTATAAATACTAAATCTACTGCTATAGTTCAGAACCATTACTTCCTGTAAACAAAGTTTACCAGAAGTCAGCCAAAAAATTCATAATCGTACATAGACATGGTGTAAGACATTCAAATCAGTCTTAAGTACTACTCTGTAACTCTGTTTGCTGTTATGTTACAGAAGAATGTGCAATACAAATGTTGTAATTTATTGAGAAAGGTGGTGTAAACCGTATCCATATCGAATAAAAGAACAAGGTGTACCTTGAAAATCTGATTTTCAAAATGTTAAGAACGAAGGAAATCCACCTAAAATTTGTGATGAGTTCTCATATACAATCAGAATATTACAGGGAAAGAAAATAAAGAATAAAGTTTAAGAATACTTGCTATTAACAACATGATAACTAATTTCAGACATGACAAAAAATCAATTCATGCTATATGAGTGAGGTGAAGAGAAAAAAAAATTGTGACATAATTCATATTTCATGACATATTACATGAATTATGTAACGTCAGTTAATATCTCATGAAATGTATATTATTTTTACTTTGTATTTATGGAAATTATTATATAATAATGTTCTGAGGGCTTACTAGCAGGTTTCATAGTAATCTTTCACCATTTCTGAAGTGAACTGAGCTACACATTTTCAGAAAACACAAAATGTTTTTCAAACAGTATTATCTACTTTCATTTATCATTTCACCTGGAGTTTATTTAATATAGGTAGAGCCTAAATGATGCCTACATGATGTTATAAATTAATTTTATTTTTAAAGGAAGTATTTTTATCTTCTTTTAAACTTACCAAAATTTTCCTCTTCAGATGGAAATTAATATATATGTAGTTATATATTTTAACAGTTACAATACATTAAAAGGATTTACTTCCATTCTACAATGAGTACATATGGATTTCATAAGTGACATAGAAACTTAAATTTTAAATGTAAATAAAAATAATCATTAAGTTGTTCTTGAAATAGCACGAAGAGTTACTGAATCTGCATTTTTTACATTTTTTCTTTAAGTTCTAATGATGCATCTCACTGATGTGCTTATAATCAGGTTAAAATTGATCTTATAGATATATTTTGGACATTGGGTTCTATAATAAGGCTAATAAACTTCCATTCTTCCATTAGATATTTGCGCATCTGCATATGTATATTAAAGACAAGGTGCCATCATATGGAATATTTCCTTTTACTTTTGACTGGTTAAATAAGAAACTTGAAGAGAAGTTTTATTTGAACACATAAAGAAATTAGATTATTTTTTTTTAATGTATTCCTCCTTATGAAAAGTGTACAAGTGTTTATGGAAGAGGGCAGATTGTTCTACACCACCCTTTTATAAAAGTAACAGAGCAGAGATGCACAGTTTTTATCCCTGTCTTTTCCCAATGAAATACACTTTTTAAAAAGAAATAATTCCTATCTATGGTTTTGTATGTGTTAAGTATAATGCAAATGATGAAAGTTCATTTTTAAAATTAAATTGCAACTGGAGAAATGCACAAGCTACTGGAAGCATTTAAAGTGAAGTACATGAAAAATAGGAAATAAAATTTTTGTGCTCTCCATATTCAATTCAAATATTTCTCTTCCATCTTCCATGATAAATGGATACTTGTGCATTTAGTGTCATGTTCTTATTCCTTAGCAAAGATTAATTTTTAGACTCTTTTGTCATTTAGTATTTCAATAGCTCAGAAATACTAATTAAATGTTTTGCAAATATTATTCTCCAATTTAAAGAGAAAAAAACCGATCCACTAAAAGTTCTAAGCAGTATGTGTGTGGTCATCCGCTGGAAAGGGTAGACAACAACAATTCTAACTCCTACACCGTTATGTTAAATTTACGGGAAAAGGAAACCAACAATACTGATGGCAACAACAATATAACATTAACGTAGTTAATGATAACAGTAATTATAAATAATGCAATCAAACTTTAGATGAGAATCTCCATTTTGTAAATATGTAGGACATTTTTATGACTCCTATTCAAGTAGGTCAATGAGTCTGCATGATGAAAAGCAACCACAACTTTGCAGAATTCCAGAAACACAGCAACACAAGTGATGAATCTCAACACTAAAATCCATCCCATCATCACGTAAGCTACTCATAGAAACTCTGAAAGTTAGAAATTTGGGCATGATTAATGAGGCTGTGAACCATGACTTTGTCAAAGACAAATTACAGACATGACAGAACAGATGTAAATTAGAATTGATTCAATGAGGGACAAGGAGAGCTGACATGGACATATGTTGGCAAAGGTCACAGTTCAGACAAAACAGTATTTTAATTAAAAGTCCAAAGTCATAAAAAAAAAATCTCAAAAAAAAAAAGCTAAAAAAAAACCTGATAAATTCTGCAATGTTCATTATCAAGTAAAAGCACAACAAAACAAAACATTTCAATTAAAAAAAAATAATCAAGTTTTCTGTGTTATCCCATGGTTTTCACTTATGTTGACTTACAGAAATCTTTATCTAGGAATCAGTATTTTTTAAGCATGTTAAGATATGGAACTGTGTTAAAATGCTGAAAAGATGGACCACAAATGATGTACCAAATAACTCAAAGTCCCTGTTAAAAAGAAATAAAATAAAAAAAAAATAAAAAAAAAATACCTTGTTAAGAAATTTCCTGCAGTCAGTGAAACCAAAGTAGGAATTTCCAACAGAACTAATGAAAGCTGTTGTCTTAGCAACATAGACTTTTTTATAATGTACCAAGCACCTATCCACTCTCCTGCTTCCACTGATCCCAGTGGCAGAGTATTTGCATACCCATTTCTTTTTCTTTTAAACCCAGCTTTCTTTCTCCAGAGTATTATTTGTATTAACCTTTCCATGGTGTTTCTTACTACCACTAAGGCAAATGCTAACTTGTCAGTTAGTCCACCATGACAAACTTAATTCAAACAATATTTCTAATGACATCTTAAAAATAAGAAAATCTACTAACTGTTATTATCCTAAATAGTAAAATTTGATTTTTCATAAGGCTGCAAACATGAACGCTATTTTAAATAGTGTTGGAATTGAGTTTTGTCTCCTTTACAACTGTGTAGTCCAGTTGATGCACCCACATCATCTACTTTAAATGAGAGAAATATCAGGATCTTGTTTGTTTCTAGTGAGGCTTCTGTTTCTAATGATGAAATAATGTAACCCAAATGCTGCTACTGTGATGATATGTGTATATAACATCTACTGTTACAAACAGAAATAATCGATAGAATAATACAAATAAGTTACTATATATATATATATACACATTAAATTAAATGAGCTTATATTTATTCATTTAAGTAAAGCATTTGGAAAAGAACAGATTTGGATGCAAGGCAATATTGCCTCCATAATAACAGAGAGCAATAGTGATTCAGACTTTAACAGCTGCATGAAAATGCATGCTTGTATTAAAGCACCCAAAAGAAATTCTTTCAGTGGAGCATCTAAAGAAAATAATTGAAATTGAAGGGAAAACACCAAAGAGCTTTCCATTAATGGTTTCCTATTAATGAAGTTTTAGGAAGTTATGTATCTTGAAATTCTATACAAGAAATATACATTTATACCTACATAAAGAGAGAGACAAGTTTTGATAAAAGATAACTCTGTGAATGTGCATGCACATGTGTGTGGCAATAGCAGTAGTATTTTAAAATGTATAAACCCTTACATTTCATTTTTATGGCTGTCAGTGTTTTAGCTTTTAGGATGTAGTTTGTTAGATTGATTCTCAAGCCACAAAAGAATATTTTGCAAAGATTCAGCAGAGTAACCTACATTGTTTTCAAGAGCAAAATACATCTTCCTTCCATACAAAAAAGTTTATAACATTTCTGAACAGTCCTGGCGACTGAGCAGAAAGCAATCAAAGCAGGAAATGTGACAGGAAAATATTCCTTAGATAACTAAAGATCTATTGGGAAACAGATGAACACCAATTATTGTCTTTCTAGAAGTTAGAAATGCTTTAAGGGTATACACAGACAGTGTTTTATAGTCTTTCTTTTGTTTTATCATCCAACATTCTGTTTAATATCTTCCAAATATATTGGTAATGTTAGAAAGGACATAAAACTATGCAATTAGGATTAGGAGAGTCGTAGGTTTTTGTTTGCTCGTTTGTTTGTTTGTTTGTTTTCTTTTTGGTGACTACATTTACAAACCCTAATTGATGCAGGACCTTGCAAAGTAGAAGTATATAGTACATTATATAACCCTTACAGATATAATACAGTATTATAATATAATATAATAGTATTATAGATATAATATATAGTAGATTATATAACCCTATAATAATATAACACCCTTTTTTTTTGGTATGTAGTAGTGGTTACCCATTGCCTGAGAATAGAATATATTTAACAAAGCAAGCCCCATTAAAATAAGTCATCTCTATGACAGTACAGATACATATAGACTCATTTGAGTGTGAACTAAAAAAAATCTAATCTCCCAACTGTTTAACCTTTCAAATACAAGAGATATTTTTCCCTTTTTTATGGCAAAAGTCTATGCTTTGGCACGTGAATGTGATAGAAAATATCCACATATTCTAATTAATTATTCTAATTAAATCTTCAAAATCTATCTATACTAATAAGATCAGTCATGAAAGAAAAGAATGATGCCAAGAAGATACTCAATCTATCATTCCGTCCCAAGACACAGTCAGTCCAAGAGCTGACTGTCTATCCTGACCTTAAAGATTTCAGTCTTCATGGGTAATTCAGTGCTTCTGAATAGTTGATGTTACAGAAGTCAATAATTCTATCTGAATCTTTCATCCAGTAAGTTTTTAGCTCTATTCATTGTATGGAAACTATTATGCTATCTCCAGACAAAGTTATCCTGTGCTCAATTTATTGAAAAAATGTGTTTGTTGCTGTTGTTTTTCTCTTGGGTCATGTCTTTACTTCCTGATCATTCTCACAGCTATCTGCAATATACTCTCCAATTTGTATACAACTTTCTTAACTGCAATACCACAAACAGACTGCATTCCCCAGCTAAAACCTCAATAATATTAAAAAGACTCGAAGGATTATTCACATTTCATGTAAGCTATATTGATATTTAAATACGTCAGAATGATATTTGCCTTTTGTACAAGGCATGACAGTGTTAGCTCATGTTCAACTTGTGATCTATTCCCTCCAGACCCATACTGGAAGAACAGCTGCCTGACCAGTTGTTCCCCATCAGGTATTCATGCAATTGACCATTACCGCATAAGAAAAATACCTTGTACTCACCCCTTATTAATTCCATTCTATTCTTCAAAGAACATCTAAAAATGAAGTGGAATATTTATTTATAAATCATGTCACATTCTGTTTGTTTGCAATGTGGAATTAAGATTCTACAATCTTTTTTGTCTACAAATCAAGAACATGGGTCATAATAGCATAAGGTACAAACACAAGGTTAAATCAGTTAAGCTTATTGGACATAAATGTTACAGAAATAATGAACACACATGAGCAGGCAGTGTGTACCACCCTGAATACTATTTGGAAAAATGTATTGATGACAAACTATTTTTGATATGTACTCAGGAAAGAATTTAAGAACTAATTTAATAATGCAGTGTGAACATGGTGGTCAGGTTGTCATAACAGAGTGTGAAAGTTATGTATTTATATGGTATGCAAAAGATGTAACCTGGGCAGCAGCATGGAATCAATCTTCCTGGGGCAAATGTGGGGCACAGTAGTAATTGAATAGGAACTTAAAGGTAGAAGAAATAGATCTAGGATTCAAATGTCAAAGAGAGACAAAGACAAGGAAGCTCACATTTCATCTTTAAACAGTCATATACGTACAAAAGAAGTTATGCCTTGGAGAACCAATTCTGTTCTTGCCTTAAATTTACAGATGCCTTGACTGACCTCTGTATACCAGAGTCTCAAGCACTGGCCATTGAGAATGTGCATACTGGTAGTACTTGCCTTCTCTCTTGGGTTTGCAGAGATTTCCAAGAAAAAATAAGAGCAACTTCAGCATCATTTAAAGTTTACAAGTTAAAAAAGAATGACAGTCATATATAAAACAGAACTGCTTAGGTATTATGCATGGTTCAGATGGGTTATTCTGACCAATTAGTTTCTCCAGAAAATTTCCCACCACTATGGTGAGTCTCCTCTTGCCATTTAAAATCACCTTACATTCAGAATCCCTTAATGGCACACTGCATGTGATTGTTGTGTGTTTGAGAATGTATTTACTATGTCCAGGATGGTAAATGTACTCTGCATGAAATTTCTTGCTGCACTTTTTTTTTTTTATTATTTTACAAAGTAGGGTAGTATCAGATTGCAGTGTCCAGGAGGTAACCTTTTAACACTCTTCTCCCCATCTGCCCAGTGGTCAAGCTTCAATAGCAGTGACAAATTCCCTGAATGACTGTGGTACTCTCTTTAGAAACTCAAGTTATGGTTTGTTACTGTCATGGAATGACCATGCAGCCAAGTATCCATTCAGTTTGTTGCTTACCCTTTTCCCTGTAAGACAAAGAGAAAATACAAGGAAAGTTTAAAAAAAAAAAAAAAAAAAAACACCACCACCACCAACAACAACAAAACTCATGGATTGAGATAAGAGTTTAATAGGTGGAGCAAAAGCTAAGTGTGCAAGCAAAGCAAAAAGAGGAATTCATTCATTACTTCCCATTAGC
The DNA here is from genome assembly GCF_009769625.2 of Cygnus olor. Taxonomy (NCBI): domain Eukaryota; kingdom Metazoa; phylum Chordata; class Aves; order Anseriformes; family Anatidae; genus Cygnus; species Cygnus olor. The sequence goes on from NC_049171.1 coordinate 23,043,796, forward strand.
AGGTAGATGTTTAGTCCACCCCTGGAAGGTGGGGCTGCAGCATATGTAATGGTTTCTTGGGAAGACAAAACCCATAACCAGAAATATCTTTGCTTCTTCCTTCTTTCCCTGAACTTTTCTTGTTAAGCATAATGTCATATGCTATCCATTTGGTCAATTCAGGTCACCCCCAGCCTACTTGTTGGGCAAGAGGTAGAGAGAGAAATACAGAAGGCCTTGATGCTGTTCAGCAATAGCAAAAACATTAGTTTGCTTCCAGCATTGTTTTAGTCATTAATCCAAAACACAGTATCATATGGACTGCTACAAAGAAAAGTGATCCCATTCCAGCCAAAGCCAATGCAATCCATAGAATCATAGAAGGGCTTGGGTTGGAAGGGACCTCAAAGATCATCTAGTTCCAACCCCCCTGCCATGGGTAGAGATACTACCCACTATATCAGGTCGTTCAGGGCAGCCTCATCTAACCTTGTCTTGAACACCTTGAACAATTCCCCTATGAAATCTATATAAAATAGATGAAGCATGAGCATGTCTACTAAGTATGGATTTAAGGGGAGTTTAGATGCAAGACTGACTGTTTTCAGTATCATGAGGAGTCTTAAATAGCTAATAATTATCAGAGAATCAGTTCAATAAAAACGCTCCTGAACCAAATGTTTTAAATTTGGTCTCAATGCCCTTTAATTCTAACTGCATGGTTGAATGCCTGCCATCCCAAATAACCCTTTCACTCAGGAGAAGCCCTACGGTGGCTTTATCTCTCTCTCTCTCTTTAATTTTATTTTTTATTTTTATTTTTTATTCACATTTCATATAATCTTCAAAAGTGTACAGCTCAGCTAAGTAGGTGTTGATGTTAATACTTACGCTTTTGATCTGCAGACTCCAGGGTATTACCTAATGAACTTAACTACCTTCGCTGATGTTGCAGGTGGCCTATTAGCTCTGTGAGTTACTTATGTAATTATATACATCCTGAGGATTGCAAGAAATAGACTACTTATTGTGTGAGCTCATTATGTCTGTTTTAAAGTAGATGAATATAGCACCAGAAATTCTGAAAGAAAAGCTGTGTTCTAACTATCTCATCTATGGTCTTTTCTATTGAAATAATTACCCAGGGACCAATGAGAATACTGACAAAATTTACACTACTTAAGATAAGTTAATGTAAATGAACAGCTTTTGCTCTGCTGTTTTCTATTGAAAATGGAGTGAGAAAATTGAAGGACAAGATGAAAAAATTCAACTTTTTTGATAAAGTTTTACATAGGAGTGTAATCTCGATGTCTAAATAATGTAATATCTGTAACTGCAAATTTATAATTTAGATAAAGAGCTATTTTCAAAAAGGACACTTGTACTAACCTCGAAGACTTGTAAAAATGTACTATACAGACAACCATATGAAAGAAAACTGATCCTAGATAGGTTCAGAAATTTTGATGGCTAGTGTACAAAAGATGATTTAATTACAGTTAATCACAACAGTAAGCCTTAATGGCTTTTATATTGCAGCATAACGTAATTGCAGAGATGTCCTTTCAACTGCCAGTGACCATATTCTGACGTGTGCTGATTCATCAGCTCTGGTGACTACAGAAAAAATACAGTATGTTATGGCACAAACATCATTTGATCTTCCTTTATTAGATACAAGACATAAGAAAGACTTAACTTTTAGACCACATTCTGTAACTCAATTAATCAAAGGCATAGCTTAAATCATAAAAATATTCACAAGTTAGTAAAAATGCAAACTTCATATTGTTCATTAGTTCCTCAAAATTCACGCAATGACTTTTTTCATTATAATCTTCAGTTTGGATTGCTTCTGGTGGTCCTGAAATCACAGATTTTACAAGGCATAGTATGTTCAGGACAAGATTGCACAGCAACATCATATGCACTTAAAGACACCAGATATGTGTGTGTGTGTTTTAATTCACTTTTAGAATTTGTTCTGCCTCACTGGAAATTGTACTTCATCATGGAGATAGAGACTTATCTTAGCGAGTGTCTTCCCTTGAGACATGCAGGGACAGATTTTGGTTGACTGGGGCACCAGATGATTTGATTTCTTTTAAATCCTCCTTTTTTTCTTCTAAAGAATTTTTAATAACTAGAAACCCTATTTCGTATCTTGAAAAAAAAATAAATCAAGATTACAGTGAGAAAAATGCAGAAGTCCATAGCAGAGAAGAGCTTGCCAAGGATGACTACTGCAGAAATACAGAACTGTAATAGCTTTTATTATCTCTGTACAGGGGCAATGGTAGGCCAGCACTGCTCAAACATGCCATTCAGAAATGAAGCACAATCAAAGAAGAATATATGGATAATAATCCCCACAATAGGATTTCTGTGACCAGTGGTAGTGAAGCTAAGATGCTAAAATTATGGATAAAAATTTGTACTGTTACAAGTGGCTCAAATAACCCACAATCAAAGTTGTCAGGTATATAGATCACTCCTTTTCTTCAACAGCTGTGATGATTTTAACGGTATCAAAAAGCATTTTAAAATGCTTTACTGAGTACTCTGCCCAGTTCTCACTGAATGTCTCTCTTAAACTCAAAGAAAAAACATATAATTCTTCACCCATAAGCCATAATAAAAATATTTTCTTATCTAAATAAAATAAATTAAAAAAAAGAGATGGCTTTGAAGAGTTCTGCATGTGCTTAATTTTTGTTGTTGTTTTTTTGTTTGTTTGTTTGTTTTCTGTTTTTTCTGATTCTTGTTAAGTTTGCCCATTTTTCAGTCTTCTTAGCATTAGGTCATTTTACCAGATGCCATAAGGTACTTGATTAGTTTTCTAAAGGGTCCAAGAAAATTATTCATCTGTCTCAAATTTAGCTGCGGGTGGTGTAGAACGCCATTATGACAATCCATTCCTTGTTTGGAATGAAGATTTAGATAGGTAAGAGCAAATGTTATCTAGAAATTTTTGTCTCTTCCTGTTGATCCAGTATCAAGCAAATAGTATAGAATATATACCTGTAGTTTAGAAGGGTAAATTTGGATTATAGTTTTATAGGATAATTCAGAGTGAAAAGGACATCAAAAGGTTTCTAGCTCAACTTCCTGTTCAAAGCAGGGGTGCTTATGAGATCAGACCAGATTGCTCAGGGTTTTATCCAGTTGCATCTGAGGACAGAGACTGCATACAGCCTTGCTGGGCAACCTGCTCCACTGCTTGGCTGTCCTTATGGAGAAGAAACCTTTCCTTATACACAGTCTGAACCACTCTTGTTTCAGCTTATGACCATTGTTTCCTCCCACCATGTATTGCTGTGAAAAGCCTGGCCTGTCTCCTTGATAACGTCACAGTAGGAACTGGATGTATGCTTTTAGCTGTGAAGCTGTTTATTCTCCAGACTAAACAATCCCGTCTCTCTCAGCTTCCCCTGACAGGGCAAGTGGTCCAGCCCTAATAATCTTGATGGCCTCTGTTGAACTCATTCAAATTTATTGATTTCTTTCTTGTAGGGGGACTGAGGGAGTGAGGAGGAGGAGGAAAAAGCTAGAATTGAGCAGAATATTCCAGATATGGGGAAAGACAAATAAAGGGAAATAATCACTTCTCTCTGTCTACTGGTTGTGATCCTGCTGCTAACAGAGCTCACCACTGGCTCATGATCATGCTCAGCTCACTCCCCACCAGGACACCTAGAGCCTCTTCAGGAGAATTTTCACCCAGACAGGCAGGCCCTAGCCTGTGTCATCGTCAGGTGCTCCTCCTTCCCAGGTACATTGTTGTGCACTTTATTATTTATTTATTCCTGATCCAATTATTATTATTATTATTATTATTATTATTATTTATTCCTGATCCAATTGTCCATGCATTCAAACCATCTCCTCCCAGTTTGGCTGCAATTGTATTGTGTGAGATACAGTCAGCGAGCTTGCTAATGTCAAGGAAAGTGACATTCACTGCTTTTTCCTCAGCCACAAATAGTCATTTTTATCATTGAAGGCGATCAGGTGGTTCAGGCATGATTTACCCTTTATAAATCCATACTGGCTCTTCCCATTTACTTTCTTCATGATCCCAGAAATGTGCTCCAAGAGGACTCATGCTTTGATTTTCATGGGGTCTAAGGTGAACCAGATGGGTCTGTAATTGAATGTTCCTCAATGCTTTTTCTGAAGATGGATGCAACAATTCCAGCTGAGAGATGTGGGTATCTCCCCTGATCTTCACAGCCTTTCAAAAATGATAACGAGTGATCATTCAAGGACATCTGCCAGTTCTCTCAGTACTTTTGAATGCAGCCTATCCTTTCCCAAGGATGTGTCAAGTTTTCTCAAGTTATCCTGCCCTTGAACCCAGTGGAGCTTACCCTGCCACTAAGCACAGAAGTCTGGGACGCCTTGTTGGTGAGCTCTGTAGCAAAAGCAATGTTGAGTACGTCAGTCTTATCTGTGTCCACTGCCACTAAAAAATCTCTCCCAATCAGCAACATGCCCAATCTTTCTTTGTTTTCAGTAAAACAAAGTAGCCTTTTGCTACTAATGTAGCAGCAGCAGATCTTCTTGTTGACCGTTACATATTTTGCAAGTCTCAACTCCAGCTTAGCTTTAATTATCTTAACACTATTCTTAAGTGGTCAATGTTTCTAAATTTCTTCTTTGTAATCTGTCCCATTTCCATTTTTTGTTGGATTTCAATGTGAAAAGAATCCCATCTTACTGACCAGATATTTTAAATCATCTAACTTCCTCTTACTTTCCAGGAAATTAAGTAAACTCCCTTCAATATTTGTATAAATCCAACCTGAAGATATATTTGGACAATAGTAAAAGTTTTTTCATATGACTAAAATACAAACTAAAAGACCGTCTAAATAGATCAGATGTTACTTCCAATTAACAAAATGTTCTGACCAATCATAGGAAATGAATGAGAACCAAAAAACACATACCCCAATTTCATCTATCGAACAGTGTCTGAGGGAGTCTGCAAAATCTAGGAAGCAGTAAAAGAGGATTTTTAACTCTGCGTTGTGTGAAGAAGTTACTCTTGTTTGTTTGTTTGTTTTGAATCGGAAAGCTGATGGTTTTATTTGATAACTCCTGCTTTTTTACTTTAAATAGAGACAACTGTTCTCTCTTGACCTTCTTTTCACCATCCAGAATACTATAACTTTCTATGATATTCTTCCCTACCCTGTCCTTCTCTTTTCCACACTAGTGGTCCTGAGTATATCTCAATACTTACCATGAAAAATAAACCATACCTTTGATCATCTGTCAGGTCTCTTGTTTTCAATTTCTACTATATCTCTTTTGATCTGGGATTCCACAGTTACAATGGGTATTCAAAGTGAATTTACTAATAGCAGGTTTACTATAAATAGTTAGAGATACTGATGTCTTAATCCTACTTAGACATCTAGCCTTCTTAGATTTCCATCTGAAACCAAAAGCTTCAACATGTTTTGCATATCTTCTCATGAGGTACATAAGTCTCTCTGAAAGTTAGATTATGTAATATCAAACTCAATTTTGAGAATAAAACAAAAAACACCTGGCAATTCTAAAAATATCTGCACATTGTGCCTAGATTTCAGAAAGAATGTGTATGTGTTACATTGTTTATTTGAGGAAGTTCATGCATAAAGGGTTAGGGATGTCAATTTACGGTGTATTATAAAAAATTAACTTTCTGTAAAGTGTCATAAAACTGACACTTACCATGCCTTAGATGTGAAACATTTCTCTCCATTTTCAGAGTGAAGTCAACCACTTCATGCAGAGCCATTCTTAATTCACAGTGAAAGTATCTACACAGGCAGTTATTGAGAAATAGCATGTATACCGTAAATAAACACTTTAAACACTACTGACACTTTACCTCCTGATGTTGGCCTTCAATACCTGAGCAATATTGTAGAAAGGATTACAGCTCTTGCTCATTCTAAACAGAATATCTGATAAGTCACTGTGCTCATAGGTGCCTGCTCTGACAGTATGGCATTTTCACAAAGACTATTTCTGGCAACTGCTTCTAGAGACATTTTAAGCAAGTTTTTGATCCCTTTCACAACTGCTTTTTCGTTTGGTTGGTTATTGTTTTTGTTGTTGTTATTTGTTTGCTTTTGCTTTTTTTGTTGTTTGCTGTTGTTTGTATTTTTGTTTTTGACAAATCCAGCATATGGCTTTATGTGTCTCTGGACATCTAGGGATGGAAAACAACCAGATTTAGTGTCACTGATAACTACCAGCCTTGAGCAAAGGGGATTTGAGCAGCTTACTCCAGTTTATTATACAAACTTTGTGGATGGAGGTTCGCAGGCTTGTTATGAGAGATTGCCAAAGGAGGGAGTCTTGTGTTGGCTGAACAGCCCTATTTTTGTGGCAGAAGAGAATCTTGAAGGCCGTGGTGCTCAGAGTGAAACCTTTTGCTTCATAATGTGCAAAATAAATATTAAAGTTAAAGCTCCTGAGTATGGTAATGAGCTTAATGAAGTACATGCTAAACATATGACTAAATACATTACTATAGTACTTGATTCTCCAACCAAATCATGTTAAGCGCCACCCCAGGGAGGGAACAGATAAGTTTAGGATATAAAAGAGTGTTAGGAGTTAGTATAAAAAAAAAAAAAAAAAAAAGTGTTAGGGGGAAAAAAGTTAGAAGAAAAAAAATAGATCAAGGGGAGAAAGAAGAAAGAGGAGTCCTTCTCCTCCACCAAGACAGGGATGCCTTCTTGGTAAGCTCTGTGCCTTCACCTTTTGGTGAGGAATAGCTGGGAGAGCATTTTGCTAGCACTATTGTCATATGTTAGCACTATTGCAGAAAGTCTAGACCTGCTTCTGCTATTGTTTTATATTTCTGTAACAGTACAGTAAAATACATAATGTACAAATCACAAAATAAAAAAAAAAAAAGTGAAAACACTTCCTAAAAGTTTTTATATCAACTGTGTATTCAAAATTGTAAACAATGAAAGACTATGTTTCCAAAAAGGTGATTTGATACCTCTTTGGTATTGGTATTATGCCAGTAGTACAACTTGTATCAGTGGGAACCTTCTTCACCTTTTTTTTTTGAAGGAAAATCTCCATATCTTGTGACTTCACATTGAAATTAGATGAAAATATGAAAAATTGAAAATATGTTTTCTTGTTTTTTTAACCCAATATCGGTATAAGATGAAAATAGGTGTGTAATAACTTAATGATATCAGAATTTTAATTAGGAGAGACAGCATGCTGAAATGCACTACCATAACTGTGTTGTGCTTGTATCATGTCTATAATTATTCAAGTTATTTTTAGGGCTTTCTTCTGATATTTCTCTTTTAATGTTCTCATAGGCAATCCTTAACATTGCTTATATCCTGCAGATGCTTTAGAATGCACAACACTCTTTCTTGACAGTGATACAAACTTGTAGCATCACAACAGACAAGTAATTTCATCTTTGTGATGTTACCAGATTTTTTTTTTAATCTTCTTGCCTTTCAGTAGCAAGAAAGTAGAAAGTTGTTTCTATTTCTTTGTAGTATGCAGTTTAACCTCTAAACAAACTTACACAATACGTAAAGAATAGAGGATTTGCACCTGGAGTATCCTTAGGGACTACTAAATTGCATTAATTTAACTAGACACTGGATGTCAGTGTTGCTGTATTATACGGAAAAAAAAGAAAAAAAAATAAAAATAAATAAAAAAATAAAAAAAATAAAAATAAAAAAGAAAAAGAAAAGAAAGAAAAAGAAAAAGAAAAAGAAAAAAAAAGAAAGAAAAAGAAAGAAAAAGAAAAAGAAAAAGAAAAAGAAAAAGAAAAAGAAAAATAAAAATAAAAAGAAAAAGAAAAAGAAAAAGAAAAAGAAAAAAAAGAAAAAGAAAAAAAACAAGAAAAAGAAAGAGAAAGAGAAAGAGAGAAAGAAAGAAAGAGAGAGAAAGAGCGAGAGAGAAAGAAAGGAAAGAAAGAAAGAAAGAAAGAAAAGGAAGGAAAGAAGGAAAGAAGGAAAGAAAAGAAAGAAAAAGAAAGAAAGAAAGGAAAGAAAGAAAGAAAGACAAAAAACAAAATGTAACCAGAAGTATGATATAGAAGTCCAACAGAACCATTCTGAACAGCTTAGCAACTAAGTAGCATTCTACATCTTCATGGTGGGAAGAACATGTTGGCTTTAAAGAAGCAGCTCTCCATAAAGGTTTTATTTCTGTTAAACACACAAAAAAACCAACAGGTGAACAAACACTTGAACTAAATGGACATTTTAGGAATCTGTCATAGGTCTTTTTATGTGGCAATTAATATTCATCATAGCATTTAATCAGAATGATGAACAGTGCACAGTATGAATAATGGTATTTGCTTTATGGTTAATTTTGTATCTGGCTTTCCAAAAAAATGCCTTGATTTAACTCACTCTTCAAATCAACAAAATTAATTTCATGACCTTAAATTAGATGTTTATTTTTAAACCAGGATTTTATTTTACAATGAGTTTTAAAAGGGTTTTTGGACGAGAGCAGTAATAAAAAATTTTGAACATAATTGCATAAATAAAAGTCTACCCACTAACCAGAATTGTCCATCACCTACTGTCACTTAGTTGTCACCTAGGTGTCAACACTCTGTTTCACTAGAAACACCTTTCAAGTTATCTTATTTCAAATACAAATTCCGTTTAAGATTTAGCATGCTAGAAAGAGGTAAATCCTTAGAAATCTTCAACAAGAATGAACATTACTTACAGTACAATGAAATATGATTGTATTGTATACACTCTAAATGCATTCAGATGTTCTCATGGTGAATCTGTCCAAGCATCTAAGATGGACAGCTGAAAAATTAGTCTTTTTTTTTTTAACATTCTCACTTGGATGTCCAAAAATGACCAAGCATCCAAAATTACTACTAAATGGTGAACTTGTACTTCAGATTCTTTATGTATAAATGAGAACATTTCAGAAAATGGGTGACCTACAACCAACAGAAAGCATACAGATCCACTATCAGACCGATGTGGATGGGACAGAGCAAATAAATCTTCTGGGTTTGTAAATAACATCCCAGAAACGGCCCAGGAAACATTAGGTATGTCAGAAGTGAAAAATTTCCATCAAGAATACTTCAATAAGAGTTTATTATGGTATCTCTGGAGGGGAAAAAAAAAAAAAAAAAAGTTGGACAGAGAGTAGCAGCAATCACTCTAATGCTTTTATCACCCCAGAAATGCTGATTACCGTCACTACTGGTCTCAGTCAAAAGCCAGTAATGAGCTACATGCATTTATCCCTTTAGATGACTAGATCAATTATTTCAGCAACATAGAGATTTATATAAAATATATTTCAGATACTTCACATTGAACTGTGAAAGCAAAGTCACAAAGATAAGGGACTGTTGTTATTTTTAAAGAAAATGTGGTATGAATGAACATATCTAATACCAAAGATGATCTCTGATCTGATAATTTATCTCCACAAATGTAAGACTGCTGAACTGGAACATCTAACAGTATCTCCTGAATAAATTAGAAATGTGTAAGTTTAAAGAAGTAAGGAAGTGAAGAGGAGCAGAAGACAGATAAAATCACTTAAAACTTCCCGGAGAACCCAGGAAAGATTAATTATAGAAGATATCATGCTTCACAGACAAATGGTTTTCTCTCACAAATGCAACTTAAGATGAATGCAATCTAGGACAAAATTATGTGAGTTTTTACATATAAGGCACAAAATTTGGTTATGTGGACAGGGGAAAAAAAAGTATTTCAATATTAATGTTAGTTAAATTTTTCATTCATTTTAGCCTTTATTACCAACACTTTCAATTATACTGCATATTTTGCATTTTTAAATAAATATTTTTGTATGTTTTTCTTTAACAAGAAATTTAACAGAGAATAAGTGACTGACAGAAAGATCCTCACTCAACATAAGAAAATTAGAAACTGACACGCTGGGAAAAGTTTTCTGACTGCTCCTCTCTGGGTTAGGAAGAAGCTTCTTCCATGAAGTAGACAGTGGCTCCTTCTTGAGGGTCTGAGACAGTTAGAGGATAGATACAGTCAAAGGATAGAAGCTTTCAACAGGCATGACAGACGAGATCTCATAGAGAAGGAACATGAATTATTAGAACTATAGCAGATATAATTGGGTATCAGAGGTAGTAAAACAAAGGAGAAAGAAAAAAAAGGAAAAAAAAAAAAAAAACTTTTTCATACACATTCAGTTATAGCTGTGTAGAGCCCAATGCAACCCAAAAAGCTGCAGAAAGCTGCTAGACTGAGAACGAGAAACTTCAAGTTAATAAATCTATTTTGGTGGGTTTGGGGTTTTCTGTTCACTTTAGAAATGTTTTACAGCCAGATCAAGTTCAAAATTTTAAGTCAGGACCCCATCCCAACTCTGTGTAGACCCAGTTAGAGCACTATTATACTTCCCAGAATAGAACTGGTCAAATAGAACATGTTTGTGAATCACAGTTGCAATCCAAACCACTGATTTATTTTTTTGCCCTAAAATGTGCTTGTTTGTTTTCTTCCATTTGCCAAATTCCTAATTGCTTTTAATGTTTATCTCAGTATTTCTCTTCTTCAGTATGAGTGCAGGATCTCTGTACCTTGTGCTTTGTTATGCTGGGGTGAATCCATTGATTACTGGATCACAGAATCACAGAATCATCTAGGTTGGAAGAGACCTCCAAGATCACCCAGTCCAACCTCTGACCTAACACTAACAAGTCCTCCACTAAACCATATCACTAAGCTCTACATCTAAATGTCTTTTAAAGACCTCCAGGGATGGTGACTCAACCACTTCCCTGGGCAGTCCATTCCAATGCCTAACAACCCCTTCAGTAAAGAAGTTCTTCCTAATATCCAACCTAAACCTCCCCTGGCACAACTTTAGCCCATTCCCCCTCGTCCTGTCACCAGGCACGTGGGAGAACAGACCAACCCCCACCTTGCTACAGCCTCCTTTAAGGTATCTGTGGAGTGCAATAAGGTCGCCCCTGAGCCTCCTCTTCTCCAGGCTGAACAATCCCAGCTCCCTCAGCCGCTTCTCATAAGACTTGTTCTCCAGACCCCTCACCAGCTTCATTGCCCTTCTCTGGACTCGCTCGAGCACCTTGATGTCCTTCTTGTAGTGACGGGCCCAAAACTGATATCTAAGTGTGATAGCAGTTTGTGTTTGTAATAAAAATATCACAAGCACAACTGCTACTAAAATTGTCCTGCAGCTGGTATGACTCAAAAAGGTATGATGAAATTTTCACAAGTGACCTGAGTAATGGACTAGAGAGTACAACAGATGACACCAAATTGGAAGTGGCTGCAGAGATACTGGGAAATTCTATCAGAATTTAAAGCAGTCGTAAGAAATTAAAAAAATGAACTTAAAATCAGAAAATGATCTGATACGGGCAACTGCAAGGTTCCTCACTTTAAGCAGGAGTAATTTTCTGCATGGATAAAAGGGTCAACTGCACTATTAAGTCTGAGTAAAAGGTATAGCAATTCAAGTTAAATATAAGACAACAGTAACATACTATTGAGACTAAGAGTAATCATACCAAAATAAATAAACAAGAGCATAGTTTGCAAGTACTGATGCTTTTTCTGATATCATCAAGCCCCTTTATGGAGGTTTGTGATCAGTAGCAGGTATTGCATTTAATGGAGGGTATGAACCAGGTAAAAGTTAATCAGTCTCTCAATCTCTGATATTCATCAAAAGTCTAAAAAATAAGGCTTTGGAGAAAAGAAAGGCATAAAAAATAGATTGGTTAGCCTGCAGGAAAAAGGACTGAGAGGAGATAATATTTCATGAGCAGTGTTGAAAAAAAAAAAGCGGGGGGGGGGAGAGAATAAACTGCAGCAAGGAGGCATACAATCAGGAAATGTTTCCAATGTTTGGGATTATAAAACATGGAAATAGATTGCCTAGGGAGGTCTATCATTGGACATCTTTAAGAAAAGGTTAAAAAAATGTCTTTCAGGAGGAGTGCTAAAGTATTTCTAATAACTGCCTTGAAGCAGACTGAAGGACAAGATGATCTCCTAAGATCCATGCCTTCCTCTATCAGCTATGATATTTCTCAGATTTTAATCAAAATGACTTCTTCTTAAATGATTTATTAATAGAACAATTACCAGCCCAAATAAACTGAGACTGAAAAATACACAGAAGGAAGAGAACTGGAATCAATGACATTTCTGGAGGGAAGGGATGCCATCCTGAGGGACCTGGACAGGCTGGAGAGGTGAGCCTGTGCAGACTTCATGAAGTTCAACAAGGCCAAGTTCAAGGTCTTGCATCTGGGTCAGGGCAATCCCAAGCACAAAAACAGACTGGGCAGAGAATGGATTTAACGCAGCCCTGATAAGAAGGACCTGGAGGTGTTGGATGACAAGCAGCTCAAAATGAGCCAGCAGTGTGCTCTTGCAGCCCAGAAAGCCGACCATATCCTGGGCTGCATCAAAAGAAGCATTGTCAGCAAGTCAAGGGAGGTGATTCTCCCTCTCTACTCTGCTCTCATGAGACCCCACCTGGAGCACTGTGTTCAGCTCTGGGGCCCCCAGCACAAGAAGGACATGCAAGTATTCGAATGAGTCCAGAGGAGGGCCACAAAGATGTTCAAGAGTCTGGACCACCTCTCCTACAAAGATGGGCTGAGGGAGTTGGGGTTCTTCAACCTGGAGAAGAAAAGGCTCCAGGAAGACCTTATAACAAATTTCCAATACCTAAAGGGGGCCTACAGGAAACATTGGTTTCCGCAAACTCTAACAGGTTTAGTTTGGGGGCTACAGTAATTCTATATGATGATCCCCTTATATAACTAAAAACTATACCAACCAGTTTCTAATATCTTCTTTTTATATTTAGAGCTGAATATCAAGATTTATGAGACCAATAATAGCTCTACATGCTCTGCAAACCTGAGATGACTGAGTCATTCTGAATTTTCTGTGACAGCAAAATTTATACAAGAAAGAACTATTTATTTATTTATTTATTTATTTTCAAAATTTTACTGCATGCTTTATGTCTTCTCTAAGTTGGGACTGCCGTTCCTACTGACATACATTAACCCAAACAGAGTTATAAAAAATGTTTTTTTTTTTTTTTTTTTTTCTCTATTGTAGATGCTTGTGAATATTTCCTGCAGTCTCTTTTTCTCCATTCTTTACAACTGAAACTGAAACCAAATAGGAAAAACAAAAAACAACAAAAAAAAAAACCATATTTTGTACATGTCTACATGGCTCTAATATTTGTGTGAAGATTTCATGAAATAATGCATTTTTTGCAACAAAATTTGCAATACAATACTACTCAATACTACTTTACAATGGATTTTAGTGCCTTAATAAAACATCAATAATTGGGAAAAAAATGAATCAGAAGGAACTGAAAA